>NW_027468942.1:300000-533305 GCF_051014615.1 Bombus vancouverensis nearcticus
TGATATTTATGGAACAGTAATATCATATTATTGCATCGCTTGGAGAATGAAGTCAAGGTACGATGTGACCCTAGTGTAAACGCTGGGATACCCAGCTGTGCCGCACTTATAAGCATAAGACACAATACCTATTAAATACGAGGTTCATTCATGTTGTATCAGCAGTGGTCCGCCGCGGTCAGCCTGAAAGGATCGTTAAATTTTTAATCAAAGATACTGAAATATATCGATCGAATTGTATTGAAATTATACTTATATACAGTAATAATCTTCTATTGATTTGTGTATTGAAATACTCCAATTTATAATGTACATGTTATATGTATTTTGAGCAAAACTAAGATTAGAAGGAAATTAGATTAAATACCACAATGAGGTGTGAGAAGTGGGCAAGATTATTAAATTGTGTTTATCTATTATTTCTAATGTTTAAGACGTCGATTTGATGTTAATTCGAATTAACGTGTCTTCAGATACCGTATAGTTTGTAGTAACTCTGTAACTTAATTACCGTACAAGAATCCTCTCCACCCTGAGCATGTTCGGCGCATATTATACCATCAGTGATATCAGGTGCATTAGGAAATTTGGAATAAGCTATTTTGCATTCGGCGTTCTTAATCACTGGCATTTGTACTTCCATTAATGCATTACGTCGTGGTCGTCCTACGAAGAAAATAAGAAAGATATTTAAGACTGGAACTGTTTAATTTTATTATAAAATTGATATCACTTACTATATCTTAATGCTCCCCATCCAGCAACAAGGGGGTTATAGCCGACGAAGTTGCTCTTTCGTAGGGGCTCTTTCGTACAAATGGGATATACGTACCCTGAAAAATAAAAGAATAAATGAAAATGCAGGAAACGAATGACCAAAAGTATGAGAAAGAATTGTACATGCTTTATGACACAATATATGTGTACAGTAAGAAATTTCAGGATATGATACTTCAGTAATACTCAATAGCATATATATATATATATATATATATTTGAGGACTTACTCGAAAATGGCAATTCCTCCACCAATCTAAGAATGGCAATATTATGATTGTGTATGTTTTCTATTCCATCCATATGTGCACAATGTGCTGCGGTCAAAACATGCCTAGCCGATATCAGGGAACCTCCGCACTTCCATAGTGGTTTGTCTGGGTTTCGGGGATTACGAAAACCTAATGCAGCGATCCATGGCCAAGCGCCTAAAATGCAATAGTCATAGTTGTGAATATACATAATTTTTTCTCACATAACGAGTAACAACGATTATTACCTATTCGATATTCGATCATACAGCAGACGATAAGTACATACGTACAAATACTCTGAAATACAGATTTGATAAAGACAGAAATTAAATTTTTATTCCAGTGGAATGCAAATTATCAAATAATTCTATATAATTTCTATTTGAACTATACTGAACTATAAAGTTCAAACGTGTAATTTCTGCCCTAACAGTTTTTGATCTCTATCCATATTATTACTCCTATATCAATTCTTTATTTCAAGCAAAAAGATACTCTTCCTAACATGAAGTAAAAGAAAGAAATAATTCAAGTTAATAAGTAAAGTTACTACCGATGAAATCATAGCATTATTATTTAGTCTAATTGAAATGTACATTGATGTGCTGTTTAATGCCTTTAAAGTTCATTCTTTGCAGTAAATGGCTTATTATTAATCGGAAAGAAAGACATAAAACGTACCAAGTTCAGCTGGTTTACCATCGACCACCCTGGTATGAGAGACGTTGCTAAAACCACAGTATGGTGGTCGCAAAGCCTTATACTTGTACACAGTTTTTATTAAAATTTCTCTCTTCTCTTTGTTTGGATCGTTCGGACAGCAAACGATCGTAACATTGCCCTGGTATCTGCACACTGATCGTCTATAAAAATCGGTGGCTGTACGGTACTGTATCTGCCATATTTCTTGCAGAGGTTTACATTTTCTGTAGTCAAGGCACCTGCCTTCTTGATTGTCCGGTGTGGTACATTCTGGATCAAACAATTTTAAAACATTTATACAGTTCAAAGATGCGTAAGAAAGCGACACCGATTACTCAACTTTCGAAGTAAAAAGCCGATCAAGTCCACCGGATTGCCCTACAGACACGTATTAATCCGTAAGAGTTAGTCATCATGTTGATAATAATTATCTAAAGAAACTTTTCACGTGAAAATATAAAATTTTAATTGATTAGATATTGTGTTAGCCATACTTAAGAAAGAAAATGAAAATGAATGAAATGAAAGAAAAGGACTACCTTCAACCTCATTTTTTAAATAAACACTTTGTCAGTTTTGCGGTAAATAAATTCTTAGGAATTCAGGACAGTTTTTAGTGAATCATTTTGTTTCGACCGTTCGCGGAGAGACGCGATCGCGAGATAGCACGTCAACGAGAGTTGTAAGTTCCCGTTACGATTAAATAATCGACGCCACGAACTGATCGATCCCCTTATTTCGATTATGATAATAAGGGTAGTTCAATGAAATTCCACAGAATTAACACAAATAAATTAATGTTTATTTCAACAACTTATTAACTAGAAAGATATAAAAGGAACAAAAAAAATGTAACTGCGTTTTGGTTGATAAGTAATGCGCGACATACCACATGTGTTGACGGTTCGACTTCTCGAAAAGTTCTGAACGCCTTTCGATTTTTTTCGTTTTTTCTGGAAGGCGACCCCCACTACGTTCGGATCACGCCACATTCTTTTACTGCGAGGTAAAATACGGGCCACGAGTCGACGTTTCTGGAAGTCGCCCTGCTTAATGAACCACGCGCTTGCCACTACAATGTTTGTTTGCCGGGCAGACGCGACGATCCGTCTGCGACATTATAGTGGCGCTATCGATAGTTAAGAATATGACCTATGGTAAGCCGCATGGCGTAACATTCTCCCCCCGTTGAGAGGGTACCGATCAAACTAGCGAGGTGTGGCTGAAATTCCCATCTTATTTCGTCTCGGTGGCTAGTTGTTCGGGTTTCTCGAGATCGGGTTGAATTGGCAGTGGGACAAGCCTTTTGACGCCCCGATCCAAAATGCTCTTTGCCGTCTGAACTGTAGCTGTCCGGATGACACCATCGGCGCCTGGATGAACCTTGATAACTCGGCCCAGAGGCCAATGCATGGAGGGAACGTTGTCCTCTCTGAGGATGACGATTGTGCCCTTTTGGATGCTGTGTCCACCCTTGCTCCATTTATTGCGGTTGGTTAGCTCGTTCAAATACTCCTTATGCCAGCGGTTCCAAAAATGTTGTTTAAGCTGTTGGATATGCTGCCATTTGGAGAGTCGGTTCGATGGAATGTCTCTGAAATCTCGATCACGTAAGCACATTAATGAATCGCCAATGAGGAAATGTCCGGGAGTGAGGGCTAGGAGATCATTTGGATCGGTGGAGATAGGAGTTAGCGGGCGGGAATTGAGGACTGCTTCTATTTCTATGATAAGAGTATTACGGTGTTAAGCTCATATGTTTCTGTTTCTCCACTCGCGCTGCGCCATAATATCCTTTGATATTTCCGATCCTCTGGTCGTACGAGGAATTGCCGATACATTTTCTCGATGTCGCCAGTCAGTACGTACTGATGAGCGCGGAATCTAATTAATATACAAAATAAATCTTCCTGTAACTTGGGTCCTGTGTAAAGTGTATCGTTTAGGGAGGTTCCGGCAGTGCTTGGTGCCGATCCGTCGAAAACTACACGGAGTTTGGTGGTTTGACTCGATGCTTTGGTCACGCCATGATGGGGTAAATAGTATCCGTTGTCGTCGGAGTGGTTGACATTGACCTTCGTCATGTGTCCCAATGCCAGGTATTCCTGTATTACCGTTCGATATTCTGATTCGAAGCGTTTGTCGTGCTGGAATCGGCGATTGAGTGAGGCGAGTCGTTTAATTGCCAGCGTTTTAGAGGATCCGAGTGACTGAAGCTGATCATTGAAAGGTAGAGCGACGATGTATCGTCCTTCGCTGGTGCGTCGGGTGTGGGCTTGGAAGTGTTCTTCGCATCGTCGATCTGCCCTCTGAGATATGTTTAATTGAGGGTCCTTCATCGATTTCCCAAAACCGCGAGGGGTCTGCTTGTAAAGTCGTCGTGGATGTGTGAAATATGTTTGTCGCGGTTTGGGAAGTTGGACTCCCCAACTATAATTATTTTACTACAGAATCCTCAAAAACATGATGTATGTATATATATCCTGAAATATTATCAGTCTGTTGTCAAGTTATAGAACATTATGGAAATTGCCAGTTAAAGTCATAAAAAACAAAAAATAGGGAAGTTCGTTAAAATATGTGATTTTCCAATCAAGATATAGAATTTATTCGAGTAATATAGATTACGGTAGAGATGGTGACGGTAACAATGAGTGGACTGATTCTTCGTGCGAAAACAAATTGGAAGCGCAGAGCGATGTATTGTTTCAGCGAATATCGATTTTAAAGCACGGTTTTAAAGTACGTGTGCGTTTGACTAGGTGTGTTAATTAATATTGCTGTCTGATTTTCGATATGTAAATACAATATCTACATATCTTTAAACTTATGATAATTGAACTAACAATTTTTTTTAATAATAACTTCACTCGTAAGTCAGCTGCGCACATATTTGATCGTTCTTTAAAGCTTGAATCTCTGCGAAGAGAAAAAATCTTTCAACCAACAAGAACTGGTTCTACGTTTTCTATCCATTTCCTTCCAGATAAATCTCTCTATCTAAAATCCTTATTTCCGTATTTCCTTGAAAAGGTTAAAGTCGTTTTGTATAAAATCCAATGTAGAGAAGAAGGAAGATCCGCAAAAGATTCTTTCAGCTTTCCCTATGTTTGAGCTCGAATCAAAGCAATCCTATTCCCAATAGGGTGACTATGCGTTTAACTTCTCATAGAATCTCTCTGATTCCGTGTGATACCTTCGGTGTTTTTGAAGTATGTAATTGATATCGTAACGTCAACGCTTTGCAGTGCGAATTCAATTTTGAGTTGCAATTTCCCTGTTTGCGTGGCAAAATCATAAAATCGATAGCGCACGTTTCGATAAACACGTTTTCTTTGCTGATGCCGCACTGTAAATATAAATATTTGAATAAATATCGCGAATTTCATGTTGCTAAAAGATTTATACTATTTATTCGTAAATAACTGTTGGATATGTTTAAGTTGAAACCACTGCATTAGGTCTTTTTTCTTGTTTAAAATTATTTGTATTGGTAAATTGAATGAAAGTTCTAACATGTAATTTGTTCTTCTTTTATAAATAGTTTACAGAGGATAAAGCGTGGGTAACTCAAGACTGTCGCGATCATGACACTATACATACTTATGTATAGCACGTATACTAAGCTAACTCAAATAGCAAGTCAGAGAAATGGAAACTTAGGAAAATCTAAAGGAAGATAAAACGTTCGAGCCTTGACAGGAATATGAGATGCTAAGTAATCTTCCTAAGTAATCTCCTCCAGCTTTTTCTATTTTGATCAATAATTATTAGTACATGTTAGGAAAACAAATAGAATTTTTGTTCTCAAGCGAGGTATAATTTAAATTTTGTATGTACACAAAAATGTTAAATATCTGTAATAAACATGGTACAATCAATTTTTTTACATAAAATTATATTGTATAGGCTATTGTTATTTAAACATTTTAAATTGGATGAAGGAAAAAAATGACGCAAATAAAACGTAGAACATTTTAATTAAAGAGACTAATATAGAGATTTATCTACTTAACTGTGATTAAATCATCTCCACTTAACGCTCTACCTCTTCTATTAATTATGCTTCGTTAAACTATGATTACAGAGAATGGGTTTTTTGATAAAATGACATTCTGACAAATATATATAGATCGATATATATAGATATAGATAGACAAATATATAGATTCTTACAACAGTAGTTACGAATGAACAGTAGTTATTGTATCAATTCCGTTCTTCAGAAGCTTCATTTGTGAAAAGACAATTCGCCAGAATATGGATTCACTGTAGTTATAGCTATAGGATTTCAATCTAGTTGACAGACTTGCTTTACGTAGAGAATATCTGTCTCTTGTTCTACCTTATCGCGATTCTCTCCTCATCTTATACGCTTTGTCGAACAAAGTAATATTGGCATATATCTCGGCTCTGGTTACAATCATTAGTTTCCGCCTAAACGGTTAGAATCACATAGCTCGCGCTCTACTCTCGTTTATTGAACATTCAGGCCATATGGTCGCATGCGACTAGTTTTATGTTAATTCCGACCGATTACAATACCTTTCTTTCGTTTACAAGGAACGACGAGACTGGCAGTTGCGTGATTTCCAATGCAAAAGCCGCGATATCTGCACGATAACCTAACCTCAACCGATTTTGTTGTACTATTCTTATGTGGACTTCGTTTGTACCACTTTCGTAACAAAAATAGAATACGTAGAACACAGCATTCCGTTATGCGATATTGTCGATTCCTAACATCCGAAAAATCAGAGATAATTTTTTCCCTACAGTTGTACATTTGTGTGAAAAATTACGAACGTAAAGTTGTTTGGTGCATGCACAGTCCTCCCCTACCCTGCATTTGCGTGGACATGCTAGAAAGATTCACTTTTCCACGGTGAAACTGTATGTATTATAATTTCATTTTTACAAAGGTCGAACATCCTACTATGCATAAATTTAATATTAATATAAGCAGGTTTCCTGTTAAGTATTACATCTGACGTATAAGCACACGTGTGTACGAGCCTTGGTTTTAAATGTCTTATAGTAGACACCGAAAAGATTATTCAGTTGGATATCTGACTCAACATCAATATTTTACTAGGAGATAACATGTTAAGAACACGTTGGTGGATGGCATGGGAGATGATGAATGAAGACATACTTCTGTGAGATACATAAAATAGTAGTCAGAACGTATTTTGGCGCTTGGGGACAGCAACAGCTGGTGATACTGTCATACACCTCCATTTATAAACTTTCGAAAATCGATGTGACCTTCAAACTTTAGTGTATTCTGTTTCACAGCACAAAATGTTTCCGAAACGTACGTTTATTGTTACAATGAACTTGACTAATGGCTCTGAAATACTATCCTTGAAAAAACAATGGGGGAATTAGAGCAAAAAAAAGAAGGAAATAAACAAAGACCTTGTTGGTTCGTAAAAATAAAATATGCTACAGGAAAAACTTTTTCCAACTGATTGAGATGCGACAAGCTTTAAAAGCTATGACGCGAATCGAGCGTTTGTCTACAAGAGCGCATTTTCGGTGGATATATAGATATACATGTATATGTGACGAAATATACTAAAGCAATATTGACCCTTTGTCGCTGAAAGTATCAAACTACAAAACTTCCTTTCAAATTTTCAGAATAAGGAAATCAGGATCATGATAAATAATTGGAACATAATTAAAAATAATATATCTTCTCTATAAGATAATGAATACATTGGTTCATTTAATTTTTATGGATATTCAAACGCTTCTGTGAAATAAAACGTCAAGATTATAGAGTATAAAATTCATAGC
Source organism: Bombus vancouverensis nearcticus (assembly GCF_051014615.1). NCBI lineage: Eukaryota > Metazoa > Arthropoda > Insecta > Hymenoptera > Apidae > Bombus > Bombus vancouverensis. The sequence continues at coordinate 307,539 of NW_027468942.1, forward strand.
TATGAAATAACTAAAACTCTGATGTATTATTAAAAATATACGTTAGGTTCTATGTAGTGATACATACAAAGATTACATGTACAAACCCATAATTAACACAATGCTACCGCAACCATTCTGCAATCTACCTTGCCCAAAACACTCTTCCAGTCACCTCCAAACTCTTCAATTCTCTCCACCTAACCACCCACAAACCATTCACAAACATGCAATTCTCGACAAAAGAAGAACTTGTCGTCAGTTGTCCTTAACATCTCGTTCATTCATTTGGTCCCTATCCCCCTATTTCCTCCCACTGCGATGATCGCACTACATTTTTCCACGTCTCTATTCTATTCTCTGGATGACCTGAATTCTCGAGCAGTCGAGTGACGATTGATCTGTACAATTGATCGATTTCTGTTTACTACAGCCATGCAGGAAATTTCGTCTTGGAAAGCGATGTTGTGATTTCGAATGCTTGGACCATGTAAAAAACATTACCGGAACCGGTGAAATTTATGTCCTTGAGGATGAGAAATCCTCCAGCTCCTCGACTCACCAACAAACGTGATGAGCTCAATGGTGCTGTTGCGGCTATTTGAATTTTTCAACAAGGATCCAGATGGCGCCGTGGACGAAATTCAATCATTATAAACGTCAACGATCAACATCAGCCATCAGGCAATTTCATATTGGTGACTTATTTCTTCTGTGTTATTTCTTCTAATTTTATTGTTAGTTCTTCCATTTGTATTCCAAAAGATTGAACTCTTTTTACGTGCGTGTGTGTTTTTCTTTTTTTTGTAACTCGTCGAGTTGCAATTCTAATTTTTGCACTTCCTCCTTCATGTCCTCTATGTGCTTCTCGAACTCTTGTGTCGTCCTGTCTTTGTCGGAACATTCTACTTGAAGATCAGCGAGTTGATGCTCGGGATCGTAATTCAATTTTTGGTCATTTTATTGCTGTCATTTTATCAACTTCTTTCTTCTTCTTTCTTTTTTTTTTTTTTTTGAACTTAAAATCTTGATTTAAGGTTTGTGTTTCACTATATGATTTATTATTATTAACTAGTTCAACATTATTTTCAGTAGATTTTTTTTTCGCGTGATTTTTATACTTATTTAAATAGTTTAACATGAGCAAATGCATCGTACGTCAGATATACCATTTTTAATAAATTGTCGCCTTTACAACTCGAGTTACCTCTGAACGAGTCGCATGATTGATCAATAAGCCATGAGTAATTATGCAAATTCAGTATTTTTTTCATCTATCTATCTGAATATTATAACAAAGACTTTACATTGAATATTTTATTAAAATTGTAAGTTTTTCATAAACGCTTCAAAATCCACAGTCTATTGATCAACTCCTCTATCCTTTCTCTTTCTCCTCACTAAAATAGATAAATTCCTAATGTAGTTTGTGGATAATATTTTTTTTTTTTTTTCTAAAGCAAATCACATTTATCATCTGATATATTTTTTGAAATAATTTCTGTCTGTACATTTTCTTCTTTCCCCTTACTCCTCTTTCTCTTTCTAATGAATTCTTTTTATTCCGTAAAATAGTTTTTGTATATTCAATTTTGTTAAGTGCAATCCTTATTTCTGATAACTTACTTTTATTAGATAATTCTTGTGAATCTTCTACTACATCTTCCATATCATTTTGAGTGCGGCTTCTACCTTCAGTAAATTTAATATCTTGAACCGTATCATTAATTTCAATAGCTCTTTCGGTATCAAGTAAATCGCACTTATTATTTAATATACCTTTTGAATTGACTTCTGTCTCTGTAGTTTCTTCTTTTGTATCTTCTTCGAGTTTTCTTCGTTCTTCTAATCCACCCTTCTCATTTTCTAGGATCTTCCTTGTTGTTACGCCGCCTAAAACATCTGCACGCCAGCCCGCGCCAGCTCGCGCCACCGGACAACAACCAGCCTGCGTAACGTCACTTCGACCCTCAATAAACCTAAGGACCCACCATAACTTTCACTTCCCTGTATTGTTTCGCCATGTGTCTTCAATCCGTTTGTCTTGAAGAATTTCTAAAGCTTAAAAATATTCTCGAAACACAGTCGGTTTTTAGAGAGGTCCTTGGGTTTATTAGGCGTACTTAAAACACGGAGAAAGCGGGTATGCACCCATTAGGAAAATCCGAATAGCCCTCTAATAAAACAAGCTATGTTTTCCTCACGCACACAGTCATCTATCCACCACGATGGTAGGAGACTTCCTACTCATCCCTTCGAGCAGTAGTGCAGGTCATGACCAATCGACACCGCGGTTCGTTACCCTCACTTTTCCTAACGAAAGTGGGAACAACGAATCCGCGTTCTTTAGGCACAGGGGCACACCCACACCGAACTTTTCTTCCGTATTAGAAAAAGAGCGACAGACAGTCTAAAAACTAACGCCTAACGCGGCAGTCTACACATAGCGCGAGAGTCGCATACTTCACGAAAATCTTTTGTCGGTTCTTGGTGTTGTCGAACATACATCTTCTCTCCTAAATATATTATAGTGCTAAGTCCATTAATACATTAATTTCCATTATAAGAGCCCTGCTCTAGCGTACATATCTATCACATCTTCGTGCGACAAGTTGTTAACTATTTATTTCTCTACGTCAGTGTAATCTAAGTGTTGGAAATATATAATTTATAATTCAGTGAATCACAGTGTTATACAAACTCAATCACCCCTATTATCTCAACGGAAATCAGTCGCTGCTTTAATAGTCTCCTTTAACAGTTTTCTTAACTTGATTTCGTTCTGCTTCTGCATAGCGTCTAGTATGGCCCGAATACTTGGATCCACACCAGTAGCCATAGCCAAGCCGGTGAAAATTATCCTTTGTTCCGTGGTATATATAGGGTAAAACGAATGGTAGACCGCAGCATAGTGGTTTCCAACGATCCACACTTGTTCTAATTCCTCACTCAACGTCTTTCGTGTCCATTGACGTAGAAAAAGGTAAGTTATTGTAATATCGGAATATATTAAAGGTGTAATTTTGTCCGATTAATTATAATTTATTAATAATGGATTGAAAATACAGATATTAGTTAGACAGAGAAACGATGTTTGATTAACAGGAAAACTAAATGCAACGCTCGTATTTTTTATATTTGGTAACTCTCTCTCTCTCTCTCTCTCTCTCTCTCTCTCACTGGCAACTCTAACACTCGACAATTCTAACGACTCTATGCTTCGACGTCTCGATCAACTCTGACCCTCGCCAATGCATTCCTGCTCGGTCGTGCTCGCTCTTGCTCTCGTCCTCTCTCACACACACACACACACACACGCACGCACACACGCACACGCACACGCACACGCACACGCACACACTTTCTGGCTCACATGCTCTGGCCTCTCGATTGCCACTCCTTGAAATATGAAACCGTACTTCTGTTTTGACGCTGTTTATCTTTTCTCGCGTCACTGTTACTAGGCGCTCTTGGATGTAAACAAACTACAAAAAGACGACGTACACGGTGTTTTCTAATTTCAGCCGATCTTCAATCAAAGCTATTCTACGATATTACAGAATTATATTTCCCCCTTTTTAATTAATTATATGTCGGAGAAGCAGGGGGGATAGGGTTGTCGGTATTTGAGGAGTCTTCGTTGAAGGTAGCCATCGTTGCGGTGTAACGAAGATACGATTTATTGACACAGGTATGAATAACACAGGTTTGACAATCTACCACGGCGGTGAGACGTCCGCGGCACTAGTGACAGTGGTCTCCGGTTCAATAACGAATCCGCGGCCAACGGGATGACAGATGGGCGTTCTCGCTGAATCTAAGTCTGACTCGTAAAAATAATTGCTGAGCGTAAAGACGTTACTCTTTGGTCGACGGGAGCGCGTAAAAGAATGCCCGTCCCGTCCCGATGATGCCACAGAGGAAAACTATAATGGGGTGTGTCTAAGGACACGAGATCATCGGATTCGTCGAGGAAAGCCTTCGTTTAGGAAGTAAGGGAAATTGACGTTGCTGCTAATTGGTCAATCTCCATATCGGTGGTTAGAAAAAGATGCTAGCCGCCCTCGAGGGAAAGTTGCTAGTGGGAGACGCCGCTCGTTGAAAAATATGTCTCCCCTATCTTCCCGTAGTTAGGACAAAGACTGTTTGTCTGTTTGAAGGACTTTAGTTAACTAAACCTTAAGATTTATAACGGGCCCTCGGGCTAGCCGAACATGTACTGTGGAGACGCATCGACATCTGGCAATCATCTTACTCGAAGAATAGGCTCTGCGTGTGGCGAGCCACGGGACAGAAACCGTTGGAATGTTTACTGTCGCGTGTCGCCACGAATATTTCTTTTAAGGAGAGCTATAGAATTACTCCATACCTTTGTTAGGCAAAGCGTTCATCCCTTGACCGCGGCTACGTTGGGCGACAGACTGTCACCTCGAGCCAAAGCTCACCGTCACTAATCTCGAACAATTACAATCGGATTGAATAACTACAATAGTTTAGTTACAGTTATAGTGGCCTTTAGATTGCAATGTTGCGGGGCTATCCCAAGGTTCCGGTGTCCTTTCATCTCCGACATATATTTAACTATATATATTAACTATATATTTTCCCTAGGAACAGTAAGATTTTAACGATACAACTTTATTAAGAGATCTTAATGTCATAAACGGTATCGAAACTTCGTAATTAATATTGTTAAGGAAGAAAATATTGGTAATCTCCTCGAACGACGAGCGCTTGATATTCACAATTAGAACTCGATATCTTAGCTTCTTATAATATCCTAATAAAATGTTATTTATCGATTACAATTGTCCTGTCGTATTTTATTGTGTTTGCTTTATAAATGTGAACTTTATTCAAAAAGAGTTCATCGATATAACGGTATTGAAGAGAACTACTCGAGAAACTATATCTAGCCCTTGGATGGAGGGATTGCTTGCTTCTTACAATCGAATAATTGGAGTGTAACTAGAAACACGAACGGTAGTTTAGCAATGGAGAAGAACTTTAGAACGACAGCAATTTTCTTCTTGTTTCTTTGAGAAAGGCACCGTTCATTTTATGTTTGCGAGAATGGGGTTGTTGGACGAATTTGATTAAAAAGGAAAGATCTTTAACAAATATTCTTCCCATTGATACATTCCTATATTTTTGATTTAATTATTTGAAAATGCAATTTTGCATATACCTATGTGCTATTATATACTATAATCGCAGGCGTTTCTTTAAAATGATGTACTATTGAAACAAGGCAAAGTATCGTCGAATTCTTCTAGATTCAATTTCTCAAAAGAATGGCTCTATTGATTAACCAAACATAGTTCCCATAAGCATATACGTACTTCTCAGAAAAGATAGTTATATCTAGATCAATATTACTCCCCACAGTGACCTATATGTCAAAGAAAAAAAAGACACATCAAGTATTAAATCATACTACTATTACGTCCACTATCTCTACAAATCCTCCACTCTTGGAAAAGTCTATCTTATTCAAACGTAACGTAACTCAAATTAAATCTTTTCCATCATCATAAATACGAAACATTTATAAAATTATCATCTTCGATTATTTACTCAACATCTAGCTAACAAAATCTTCTCCATCGCCGTACCCCTTAATCCTGACCGCGTACAATTAACGTATGAATAGTTAATTTATTGAAATTTAAACGACCATTTTACGCTACTTGTACTCGAATGATTTTAGGATCTTGCTGTATCTCTTGCACAGTGTTATACTGACAGGCGAGAAACATAGAAACGTAACTTCCGATCCACTGATTTACCCTAAACAGACGATGATAGGTTATACGGTGCACGCAATACAGAAGCGTTTCCGATGCAATTCGAAGGTGCGTTGTTACAATGGAGTTCATCGATCCATAATGACTATTTCCCCGCCAACTACAGCCTGTAATAACGGAATAGCCAATAAAGTATATCCTGTCGATTTAATCGTTACCCCCACGGTGCACCGCGCGCACGGAGATCGGATCGGTGATTTTCACGTGATGTTTCGCAAATCGTGAGGCGCTCGCGTGATTCGCGCGTTTTAAGCGTTCCCGCTCTTCCCGTCCGATAGAAAGAGAAAGGGAACAGGGGTGGAAGGAAGAGGGAAGATACGTGATGCGGGTTCAACCTGCCGCGGGAACCTTTAAAGAAGGTCGGTGCAACGGGGGAGATGTAATTTTAATAAGTTGGAGAACAAGTCATTGTAAAAGATGGATATTCAGATGTTGGAGATGCAGCAGATTTACGACTCGCTGGAATTAAGTTAGTTAAGGTGTTGAAAACCTAACGTCTTTTCAAAGGCGTTTGCCGCGTTTCTTTTCAAATCAAAATACATACATACGATACGTACAATGTATGCGCCTAAAGTTTTAAAGTTAATTTCTATTCAAGGAATGGACTGTTTTATTATAGGTTTAGGAAATTGAAAAGAAGCAATTGCTTGTTTCTAAGGAAGAATCGCGAGAAGTACAGTTAGAAACTGTATTGTGAATCACTTTTCCTGGTTTCCGTAACGAGGAAGTGAAAAAAAAAAAACGCAGACAAGTCAGCGTTTACCGTAGCTAAATGGAAGATACGCAGGTACGAGTCGTTACAGTTTTGTCGTTGCAACGATTCCCGCTGCGTAATTTGATAATGAACAGTTGAAAAATAGCAGCGTTGTGTCCGTACTCTTTAATATCCCATTATATGGAAGTTAACGACCGGAAAATACACCGCTCAACTACTTGAAGGAAGTAGCTCATGAGCAAGTCTTTTGTATCCTCGCAATGGTATAATTCCTGTAACGTCTCGTTCTCGGAGGATTTATTTCGTTGATTTGTACTTGTTTATTGCTTTTGTGTTTTCATGAATGGAGCATGTCGCATGCGAATCGTAATATGGTTTTAATGGCGTTTCGACTTCAATGATATCAGCGGCTGATTGCGCTTCCCGTAAGAAGCTTCCAATCATTATGTATTTTAGGAACAACAAATAAGGATATTTAGAGAACGAATTAATTATTCAATTGTTCGCGCAAGAAATACCTGTCTCTTTTTCGAAAGTTATAAATGCTGTTTTCAAAGAGTTCCTTAGCTCACCATAAACCAGATAAGAATCTTTGGTTCCGTCTAGAAAAAGAAACCTTCAGATCAAACCGAAAGGGGTTCGGATTATATTTTCTAATCGTATTTGTATATTTCTTTTTACGGTCAGCTTGTCATCCACGTACAATCGAACAGAGAGTCCATTAATTATTTCCCTTCGACTTGTTTCAGGGGGAGCATCTCTGAAGCCATGCCGGCTGACGAGTTCGCTGGAAATCGAAACAGAAGCAAATCAAGACTGCAACCACCTTAACGAACCGCTATTATCACTGGCAAGGTCATCGGGCAGATCTAATCATGCTCACGCCGACCATGCTTCCTGTGCACTCGTTCCTCTTTCTTAACGACGTCAACCAGAAGATCGGGTGCTAAGAAATTCGAAATCGAGTTGATTGAAAATCTCAAGGAATATTAAAAAAAATACGAATAAACAATTTGATATAGAAATCATCCATTTTGGGCAAAGAAAAGAAACAATCAGAAAAAGGAATAACCACAGAAGCTCTGAATTTCATTGCTTCCTAATGGTACTTCCTTGGATATTTTTACATTCTGGAGGCGTGAACGAACTCTGAAAAACAGAAACGACTTCTATCGGATGATCGAAAGAACTACCTGGACACTGAGTATAATTATTCACACGTGCGGATGCCATTTCCGGCATGTTTCTCCATGAAGAAGGTCAGCTTCAGTTTTTGCCACTTGTAGATAGAAGTTGAAGTGGCGGACGTCTTAACGAGGTTGCTAGAATGTCAAAGAAATAGATGAGGGAAATATTATGAAGATATATTTATGAATATCTAATTGAGCATTTAATTAAGAACTTAATCGAAAGACCAAAATAAGTTGGTTCTTGAGACCAAGTACCTATCTAAGTATAATAGTCTTTTGTACTTACGGTTTAGTAAGAGGACTCGAGTAAAACGATTACTCGTTAAAAGGAACAATAGAATAATCATGCCTCCGCAGACGGTGGTCTCTGCTTTCATGCCTCATCGCGGAGAATCTCAGCGAAAAAAGTGTCCCGAAGCGTGAGCTGAAAGGTGGCTATCTAGGCTGCCTAGTGAATGCCGTCGCCATGGTGGAGCTGGCGTGTAGCAACTCCCTAAGTCCAGGAACCTAATCCTGCGTCAGAAAGACAAAATTCGCTACGGAGAAAAGTAAACAAAAATATATATATAGGGAAGAAGCGACAAAGATTAAAGATCGTTAAGAATTACAGGTAATTTAATGATAAAAGGGAGAAAGAATTGTGTAAAAATTCTACTGGAAAAGAAAAGAAAGATTAAGCCTCCAACGAGAAAGACGTGCTCAGAAGCGAGTCCTGCGTAGCGCCATGTAGAGGAGCAGGAAGAAAATATTGGTAATCTCATCGAACGACGAGCGCTTGATATTCACAATTAGAACTCGATATTTTAGCTTCTTATAATATCCTAATAAACTGTCATTTATCGATTACAATTGTCCTGTCGTATTTTATTGTGTTTGCTTTATAAATGTGAACTTTATTCAAAAAGAGTTCATCGATATAACGGTATTGAAGAGAACTACTCGAGAAACTATATAGAGGATTTAATTAATGTGTGGATCAACGTATGTATCACTATATGTAACAATAATATTGACTGTATATGTACGTGTGTAATAAAAGATTTCCGGTTTACAATGTTTACGATACTGATATAAAAATACCATATAGAGGATTTAATTAACGTGTATATCTACGTATATATCATTATATGTAACAGTAACATTATGTGCATATGCGTATAATATTGGTTAAATGTTAAATGTTAATATTGGTTAAATGCGTTAAAGTGAAATGTTATTTACCTATTCAAGATAGCAAAGTAGACATACCATATAGAGGATTTACTACTGTTAACACTCGGTATTCTCGTATTCAAAGTATTTAACCAAATAATTTGGGAATCCAGCGGACGAGCTTGTATTTAATATGATTATATTTAATATAACAACTTTACTCAATATACGCGTAGGATTTTAAATGTCATGAGGGTTGCAGCGGACTCAATTTTAATGTACCTCGATATCTTAGCTTCTTATAATATCCTAATAAAATGTCATTTATCGATTACAATTGTCCTGTCGTATTTTATAGTGTTTGCTTTATAAATGTAAACTTTATTCAAAAAGAGTTCATCGATGATTATCCATTACAGGTTGTTAATAAACCTGAATTATGCACAAAGGAATTGCCGTTAATAACTTAAGATTCTCTGCCCGTCGTACAGGGTACACATAGTAATTATTCTCGACGATCGTAACGTTTAAGTCCAATTCGAGCTTATAGTCCCATGCGAGTTAAACAACGACAATAGTTTGAATTTCTATTTGTTCGTTTGTCGTCTGTTTATACCCGGAGCACCTGCTGTAAACCAATACAAAATTTATTAGATCTATAAATAACACATATAAAACTTATTAATTTATAATTAATATAAAATAGGAGAGCACGAAACTTCCTATTTTATGGATATGTTAAATCTTTGTAAAAAATACCATATCATTAGTATCATTTTAATCGTTCTAAAGGATTTAGCCGCATAAAGCTGAGACCCTTGGAAGAATCGATGTTCACGCGTGACAAATTGAAATTGTGCGAAGGTTCCGGTACGAACATCACAAGCCGAACATCGATACCAGGGGCACAGGCACATGTTCTGGGTTCATTATATATTTATAAAAGGCTGACGATTCAGTAGATGGTCCGGGTAAATTTAAATTGTAAATGAACGCATTGCTGGTTTCAAGTAAAAGCCTGGATAAGAGCGGATATGGTATGAGAGTCTGTCGTGGAAAGGGGAACAGGCCGCTTTTATTTGTAAAGTTTGAATCTCCTCGATATTGAAGATGTTGAAGCTGCAAGTATGTATTTCATTTTAATCCATTCGAGACCGAGATTTAATTGTAAAACGATACCTAGGTGTCGGTACGATCTGAATGTTTAGTTGGAATGATTCTGTGTTTTACTCTCTCCAGGGTATCCTTTTCATACTTTGATTTTAAATCGATGACAATCTTAAATAGTATGCCTCATATTTTTAAAATATAAAATTATATACTATGTTATTCTATAACGTATTATGTACAGTTATATATATATATATATATATATATATATATATATATATATATATATATATATAATAATTCTATATTGAAAAAAATATGAAATTAACATGATATATACATTACTACATAAGTTATATATAAAATATGTATATTATACCCTTGCCTACTGACTGATATGAATTTCTTTCGGTCTCGAATGCGTTAAAAGAGAGCGCAAAGAAGTCGAAATTACTTATTGTAATTAGTAAAACGACCTGAGAGGCAGACAGATACAAGAAAGAAGGAATATTATATTAGCGGCATTATCATGTTTTTGCTCTCTTTAATTCTTTCATCGAGACAGACAATCTACAGGTATTAATCGACCAATTTCTCCAAGCTGATAACTTCGAATTGATGTTTATATATAAGAAGTGTTATGTGTTAATCTGTCTAAATATATATATATATATCTGTCATATATATATATATATATATATGAAATATAGTGCGATCATCGCAGTGGGAGGAAATATATATATATATATGTACTACTTACTCAAACTATGGATCACATAACCTATACGAAAAAAAAAAAAAATTATTGTACACTATAAAGCAAGAGGTTAAATCTTTAATCTGTTAAGAATTAAATTTTTTATTGTAACTGCGAAAATTATAAAAGTACCAAGCGAAGCAAGTACGGAATATATGCGGAGTATGAATCGCTCAACGAACCAAAGAGCGGCTCAGTGACAAAATTAGTAAAGTAAAGACCACAAATATTACAACATTATATTCTACCACAAAATAATTCTCTATACAAAAAAGGTACACAACGAATCGATTTTTCATAACGATAAGAGTCAACAGAACCAATCAAGACCAGGCGAGACTCTCATAAGACAACGATATCAGAGGGATCAAATCAGCGACTTCAATCTATGTTACAGAGTATAGTTATCAAGAAAAATTGCTCTTTTCATGAAAAGTATGGTAATGATACTCTTATAATACATTGTATATCTGGCAGTCGGATGTGCCCGTGGCCATCGGAAATGTAAAGACGACGCTTTTAGAAAGTGATAGCGCCATCGCGTTTTAAAAACGCGTTAGAAGAAGGACGGTTTCGCTATCCAAGGCGAATCGAAAAGTGTGCGTGTTGCGAGAATCAGAGTTGATCGAGACGTCGAAGCATAGAGTCGTTAGAATTGAGTTGCGAGTGTTGTCGAGTGTTAGAGTTGCTAGTGAGAGAGAGAGAGAGAGAGAGAGAGAGAGAGAGAGAGTTACCAAATAGTTGTCAAGTTATTTGTTGTAAATACGAGCGTTGCATTTAGTTTTCCTGTTAATCAAACATCGTTTCTCTGTCTAACTAATATCTGTATTTTCAATCCATTATTAATAAATTATAATTAATCGGACAAAATTACACCTTTAATATATTCCGATATTACATTATCGCGATGTAATATTTATCATGCTTATTTTGTACGTAAAACGAATCGTTGGAATATTCCCGAAGCTAACGAAGCATTTCCCAAAAGTTAAACCGAAGAAATTAACGCGAATAGTTAAGTGAAATTTTTCCATTAACTTGCTGACCAACCGGCAAATAAAAATCATAAAAATTGTTTCAATGTGTTGAGGTCACGCATAACTTCTTTTTTCATTGACGATTACCAAACAGGTAAAATTTCGAAATTGTACGAAGGCCACGTGACCAGATCGTATTGGAATTTGAAGTGCATGGAAAAAGACAACTCGAAGTACAAACCTTGAGCTGTACTACTCGAAGTACAAACGTGAACTAATGGATGCAGAAAAGCAATTAACGCCAAACATCCGAACAGCATCTTGGAGCCCGTCATTGTTCTGAAATAAAAGAAGTGACGAATTAAAAAGACGCAGAACTAATAATAATAAAGGAAACTTAGTTCGTATTATAAATTGAATTTACATCAGAAAAGAAACACGATCAAGCGAAACAGATCGTAGAAATGACAAATATCATCGATATACGTTTCAGTGTAATTTCACTTTTGAAAATTATTTAGTTTAATACGATCGTATTCATCGCTCTGAAACTTTCATTGTGCTGCAATTTGTGCTGCGTCTTTTTAATTTCTCTATCTTTCTGTGTTTTCGGAAAAATTACTTGAAAGATTAAGAATTGCTTGCCTTATTTTATTTTCGATTAGTTAGGATTTGATTATTCCAGGTAAGCTTTATTATTTATAACAGGTTTTATCACTTGTTTATTATTTAGGAGTTTGTTATTTTAGGATTAGTACCTTTTAGGATTTCTTATCCTTCGAGTTTCTGTTTCAGATATCTAGGTCTATTTCAAGATGTTTTATTACATTAGGATTATTTATTCGATTAAGATAATTTAAGAGTTTCACAATGTACAAAGAAATAATCGCGTGAAATTTAGATTTATGCTTTAAACGTATTAAACACGCGGTAATTTCAATGTCTATAGCCTCGAACGTGTTCTGATTAGTTGTGTCATTGTCTGTGACATTGAAATCACAAAAATCCATTGCAAGTGTGCTGTCATGCAATGTGGATGTAATTGGGTTTTTTGGGTATTTCCTGTATCATCTGATTTGTACAGTACTATTTTAACGCAAGGACAGGAAACTTATTATATATTTCCCGTCCATTATTTGAATCGTTGTGAAGTGTAACGAATTATATTCGATTCGAGGAGATGTTAATGAATTACCCATTTCATATGTAATTACATGGAAATAAAAATCATTGCAAAAATAATTGATCTAATGACAACGGAATTTCCAATATTTTTTTGTTTCGTCACGTCTTTTTCATAATATATCTTTTATAGGTACGTGATTTATTAATCGTTCGAATGGAAATAATTATTCGTATAATATTCAAATGATTCTAGCCATAAAATAAATTAAAACGATACCTGTCAATGATATGCAATCTGCGTATGACGTCAACCTCGATCTATGCTTATACAAGAAATTTTATCAATCAATGACTAGATATACAATAATCAAATATTATAAAATTTCCTGAAAACCTTTAGGTGTTAATATTAAGGTGTTAATATCTTTAATATTTGCAAGTTATTGTTTAGCGCTAATTAGTTAGAATGTAACAAGTGGTGTACCACAATTGAGATAATTAAGCCACACGAACAATCTTATTTAGATCTTTTTAATTTTTTAATTCTCTTTTGCTCCAATACTTTGTAAAATTAATCTTCATTAGCTACTACACATCATAGAATAACAAGAGATAATTTTTCTTATATAACGTTTCATTCATAAAATCTATCATTAAAGTATATCTTCATAAAAATATCATTCCATACTAACGGTATATTTGGTGTCATACGAGATAACAGTTACCAGTGATGACATATGTAACTTTATAAAGATATCTCGTTTTATTATATATTAAAAGAATGTACTCATTGCTGCTATATTTCAGATGAAAAAAAGGAGGCAATGATTTTACAGTAAAATCGTTCGTTTACAACTGATTCATTTACATTTCATGATAATACTGTGCATTCTGAATATGCTATGATTTGGTTTAAAATAATAAATAGTCCATTCTTGCATACTATTGTTCCAGCTTTACTTGTATTTTCGATATTGATATAAATAGAAAGACAATTAATGTCGTTCGAGTCTATTTTCGGATCATTTATATTACGTTTAATCCATATAGTTATTATATGAGACATAGTATCGTAAAATTTGGAAGAATAAAACGTTCGTACAGGATGTACATTTTATAAGAACTCCAACAAATCTGCGTGTGCACCTAAAATACAAACTGATAGTGATTGTTCATAAGTTTATATACATTATCTAATGTCAATCGAAGGTATCAATTCTTTTTCTCCATAAGAGTACTTTTTCATTTATATGTGTTCAAAAATACATGTGTTCAACCGTGAAGCATATGTCACCTACAACGAAAAAGAGTTTTCCTATACTTAATATTTCCTTTATATACCTATGAAAGTCTATTCTTCGCGTAGTATGAAATTATGAATAAATCTGGAATATTGTTCAATCTGAAAAGAAAAATAACTTATTGACATCATTCATTGATACGAGATTCAGAATGTTTGTTTTGTCTTGCAGAGAAAGAAGGTAGCCCTTTCTTTTAATGTGAAATAGAAAGCGAAAATTTGAAAACAGATTTTTTGGAAATTTACTTGCAAATATCGTTTTCAATATCGTGATTTTCTTCCCAATGGTACTGTACTTTCAAATTTTCCAGTATCCCTCTAAAAACAAAAAGTCGAACCTCGTTATTATTAACGTAGGCACTACAAGGAAGAGAAGTATTAGAAAGCAGCTCCTTTTTATTATGGATTTCTTTATAATCATGTAAATAAGAAATTCCGGAAATTTTTTCCTCAAGAATTTAATTCTTGTGTTTTGATTGATAATTATTACACTGCATACTAACTTTTCGCATACTGTTCGCGTCTAACAATTTCCTAATAATAACTACTTCAAAATTACATATGTTCTTGCACGAAAGTACGTATGATACAATTACAATTGATTCTAAAATAATAATTATTTAAAGATATTAAGATACTAATTAAACGTTTCACTATATTTCAAAATCTGGAACAACAAATTTTTATTTATAAAAAATGAAACTGTGTTTATATATTCTTTATCATGATGCTATTTCTTATTACCATGTCGACATTTTTTAAAATTCATTTTGTTATCTCTACGCAATATGAAAATTCATATACTGCTTAATATTTTTTACATATTATCCATCCACCGCATGATATCTCCTGAAAAATCAAAATATTAATGTTATATTATTACAATGCTTCTTAAATTTCAATTTTTGACAAATTTGAAATCCAATATATTTTGCACAATTATTATTTATCAAAAAATTCTAAGTTAGTAACTTTCTTTTCAAATGGCAAATAACATATACTTTGACTTACCTGTAAGTTTTTGTTCCTAATCATCATTTCCTCTTATAGAACATCATTATTGATCTTATAATTACTACCGGTGTCATAGATATTGTAGTGGCTACAACTGAATTAATAGAAAATGATAAATAACTGTGTATAACACTAACACATAACTGTGTATAACAATGACACATAACTTTTACTTACATATCAGTCGATAAGGGATTACTGTGATATCCTGTTGATGTTTCTTAAGGCACCTGATTAGGTGTGATACGGTATCATTCCTTATGGTATACTGTAGATAAGTATTTTAGAAAATGACAAGAATAAATCTAAATTATTCAGAGGTTCCAGTTTCGGCTTAGACATAAATACAGGACCATTTGCAAAGAAGGAAGGGTGCGTTTCTACAGCCTCGTTATAGTAACGAATACCAATATATAGTAATGAATACCAATCTCTGAATTACTGGTTACTAAACATAAATATCCTATAAAATTTAATATATTTCTTTAATTTTTAATACATACATGAGTTAGTAGTTCTAAATTATGAATCATCCTACCTGTGATATTACACTTTTCCTTATAATATCATCACTCAAGTGAACAACATTAAGATCATGTAAACCATGTCATCCTATCTTACTGTGAAGATACTTAGTTATGTTATCTAACATTATAAAAATATCATCAAATTCAAGTCCTTTTATTCACATCACATGGCCACGACGATCTGGTTCTTCGTTATATAATGTTCTAAAATTTGTCGTATATATAGGATGTACAAACCGTGATATCAAGGTATCAGTTCTTCCTTCCCAAGGGACAGTTTCGTTAAAATTCTGATAGAATTAAAAATTAATTATTAATATTCTAACAATCATATATGTTAAATACATTATAGTCAACGATATATACCTGAGCGAATGTAGGGGTGATTCCTTGATAATTATAAATGTCATCAGCCCACATCATTGTGCCACTTCTTTGTACTCCAGCCTCTGGATTAACAGCCTAAACAAACATACAAAATTTTATAGAAGCTGTACAAAATATAGTATATATGCGCAATATTGAAGCGTTCAAGGGGATATAAAGGTAATGTACATCACATACACGTGTACTCTCATGCAACAAAATACAATTAGATTTAATAGTATAAGCTCTTTTATTCATCATAATAGATTGGAAATTTAAGTGTCTTACGAGGGTGAGTAAAAAGTTACCCGCTCTGTCGGTGTAGAATTTATTTTAAGCAATTGTCAAAAAAGACATACATCATTTTTTGACATAATCACTCAATTTCTGTATACACTTTGTCCATTTGCTGAAGGACCTTCGTATTTTCTCGTTAAAAAATGTTTTGGGCTGAGCTGCGAACCACGAATGCATCGTCGTCTTCACCTTTTCATCAGCTTTCTCGGCATCCATCTCGCACAAACTTTTTAAAACCCAAATCTGTCGTGCACTATTGCATAAGCAGAGCCGTGGCTGATTTGCAAATGATTTGCCACATTATCCAGCGTCACTCGTCTATTCCATAGAGCATAAGTTCATGAGCACGTTCAATGTTGTCATCGTGGATGTGGACGGGCGTCCAGCTGTTTTTTCATAACACTTGTGCGATCTTCTTTGAACTTTTGTGCCCATTCAAACACACTTCGTGACAAAACACTTTCTCCATAATGTGCATTAAATCTTTGATAAATATAGGCATCAAACAAAACCTCCGACCGCAAGAAACGAATCACAGCATCCTGCACCGTTTTCCTGCAAATCGCCATTGCAAAGCGCTATTACTCGCGCAACGGTCACAAACGAATCGACGTAACACAATGAAACCTACGCAGCAGCACTGAACAGATATTGACGTCATACGAAGAGTGCAGATGGATCAATACGGTCGACAGAAGTTTTAACTATCTGGAGTGCGGATAAATTTTTACCGAGAGTCGTATAGGAATCTATAATCTGTAAGTACACCTTTGGCTGAATGGAAATTTCTCTTACATATAGTCAAAAATGCAGAAACAGTGTATTGAATTGGAAAGTGATAAAAAATAAGTGAAGTTTCAAGGTTGCATGTGATTGCATGAGTACACAGGACGTTTTTAGCGAATAAAAAATAATTTTGAAAGACACGAGACTTATCTTGTATTTTATGCACTCTCTGTGTCCGAATTTCCAGAAGCTCTCTATCTTATGAAGTGTTTTAGATTAGCCGGAAAATTTTGTATGTACATACAAGAAGTATACGATCTAAGTGGAATATTCCATTATTCTCTTGATACAACAGAAACGAAATTTACAGAACTTCTCAGAAAGTTGGTTTATTATTACCAAATTAATAGAATTAATATACGTTTATCATCTTTACATACCTAAGTCGTGGAGGTTTATCGTGCGTAAAAAATTAGTGTCGTTTCAAAGTTACATTTCGTACATTTTAAGCCTATAATTTGTAACGTACAAAACAATGTAAGTTTGAGCTGTTTCTTATCTCCACAATAAGAAAATCCAACTTTACGTTTTTTACACAATGATATTTATGGAACAGTAATATCATATTATTGCATCGCTTGGAGAATGAAGTCAAGGTACGATGTGACCCTAGTGTAAACGCTGGGATACCCAGCTGTGCCGCACTTATAAGCATAAGACACAATACCTATTAAATACGAGGTTCATTCATGTTGTATCAGCAGTGGTCCGCCGCGGTCAGCCTGAAAGGATCGTTAAATTTTTAATCAAAGATACTGAAATATACCGATCGAATTGTATTGAAATTATACTTATATACAGTAATAATCTTCTATTGATTTGTGTATTGAAATACTCCAATTTATAATGTACATGTTATATGTATTTTGAGCAAAACTAAGATTAGAAGGAAATTAGATTAAATACCACAATGAGGTGTGAGAAGTGGGCAAGATTATTAAATTGTGTTTATCTATTATTTCTAATGTTTAAGACGTCGATTTGATGTTAATTCGAATTAACGTGTCTTCAGATACCGTATAGTTTGTAGTAACTCTGTAACTTAATTACCGTACAAGAATCCTCTCCACCCTGAGCATGTTCGGCGCATATTATACCATCAGTGATATCAGGTGCATTAGGAAATTTGGAATAAGCTATTTTGCATTCGGCGTTCTTAATCACTGGCATTTGTACTTCCATTAATGCATTACGTCGTGGTCGTCCTACGAAGAAAATAAGAAAGATATTTAAGACTGGAACTGTTTAATTTTATTATAAAATTGATATCACTTACTATATCTTAATGCTCCCCATCCAGCAACAAGGGGGTTATAGCCGACGAAGTTGCTCTTTCGTAGGGGCTCTTTCGTACAAATGGGATATACGTACCCTGAAAAATAAAAGAATAAATGAAAATGCAGGAAACGAATGACCAAAAGTATGAGAAAGAATTGTACATGCTTTATGACACAATATATGTGTACAGTAAGAAATTTCAGGATATGATACTTCAGTAATACTCAATAGCATATATATATATATATATATATATATATTTGAGGACTTACTCGAAAATGGCAATTCCTCCACCAATCTAAGAATGGCAATATTATGATTGTGTATGTTTTCTATTCCATCCATATGTGCACAATGTGCTGCGGTCAAAACATGCCTAGCCGATATCAGGGAACCTCCGCACTTCCATAGTGGTTTGTCTGGGTTTCGGGGATTACGAAAACCTAATGCAGCGATCCATGGCCAAGCGCCTAAAATGCAATAGTCATAGTTGTGAATATACATAATTTTTTCTCACATAACGAGTAACAACGATTATTACCTATTCGATATTCGATCATACAGCAGACGATAAGTACATACGTACAAATACTCTGAAATACAGATTTGATAAAGACAGAAATTAAATTTTTATTCCAGTGGAATGCAAATTATCAAATAATTCTATATAATTTCTATTTGAACTATACTGAACTATAAAGTTCAAACGTGTAATTTCTGCCCTAACAGTTTTTGATCTCTATCCATATTATTACTCCTATATCAATTCTTTATTTCAAGCAAAAAGATACTCTTTCTAACATGAAGTAAAAGAAAGAAATAATTCAAGTTAATAAGTAAAGTTACTACCGATGAAATCATAGCATTATTATTTAGTCTAATTGAAATGTACATTGATGTGCTGTTTAATGCCTTTAAAGTTCATTCTTTGCAGTAAATGGCTTATTATTAATCGGAAAGAAAGACATAAAACGTACCAAGTTCAGCTGGTTTACCATCGACCAGCCTGGTATGAGAGACGTTGCTAAAACCACAGTATGGTGGTCGCAAAGCCTTATACTTGTACACAGTTTTTATTAAAATTTCTCTCTTCTCTTTGTTTGGATCGTTCGGACAGCAAACGATCGTAACATTGCCCTGGTATCTGCACACTGATCGTCTATAAAAATCGGTGGCTGTACGGTACTGTATCTGCCATATTTCTTGCAGAGGTTTACATTTTCTGTAGTCAAGGCACCTGCCTTCTTGATTGTCCGGTGTGGTACATTCTGGATCAAACAATTTTAAAACATTTATACAGTTCAAAGATGCGTAAGAAAGCGACACCGATTACTCAACTTTCGAAGTAAAAAGCCGATCAAGTCCACCGGATTGCCCTACAGACACGTATTAATCCGTAAGAGTTAGTCATCATGTTGATAATAATTATCTAAAGAAACTTTTCACGTGAAAATATAAAATTTTAATTGATTAGATATTGTGTTAGCCATACTTAAGAAAGAAAATGAAAATGAATGAAATGAAAGAAAAGGACTACCTTCAACCTCATTTTTTAAATAAACACTTTGTCAGTTTTGCGGTAAATAAATTCTTAGGAATTCAGGACAGTTTTTAGTGAATCATTTTGTTTCGACCGTTCGCGGAGAGACGCGATCGCGAGATAGCACGTCAACGAGAGTTGTAAGTTCCCGTTACGATTAAATAATCGACGCCACGAACTGATCGATCCCCTTATTTCGATTATGATAATAAGGGTAGTTCAATGAAATTCCACAGAATTAACACAAATAAATTAATGTTTATTTCAACAACTTATTAACTAGAAAGATATAAAAGGAACAAAAAAAATGTAACTGCGTTTTGGTTGATAAGTAATGCGCGACATACCACATGTGTTGACGGTTCGACTTCTCGAAAAGTTCTGAACGCCTTTCGATTTTTTTCGTTTTTTCTGGAAGGCGACCCCCACTACGTTCGGATCACGCCACATTCTTTTACTGCGAGGTAAAATACGGGCCACGAGTCGACGTTTCTGGAAGTCGCCCTGCTTAATGAACCACGCGCTTGCCACTACAATGTTTGTTTGCCGGGCAGACGCGACGATCCGTCTGCGACATTATAGTGGCGCTATCGATAGTTAAGAATATGACCTATGGTAAGCCGCATGGCGTAACATTCTCCCCCCGTTGAGAGGGTACCGATCAAACTAGCGAGGTGTGGCTGAAATTCCCATCTTATTTCGTCTCGGTGGCTAGTTGTTCGGGTTTCTCGAGATCGGGTTGAATTGGCAGTGGGACAAGCCTTTTGACGCCCCGATCCAAAATGCTCTTTGCCGTCTGAACTGTAGCTGTCCGGATGACACCATCGGCGCCTGGATGAACCTTGATAACTCGGCCCAGAGGCCAATGCATGGAGGGAACGTTGTCCTCTCTGAGGATGACGATTGTGCCCTTTTGGATGCTGTGTCCACCCTTGCTCCATTTATTGCGGTTGGTTAGCTCGTTCAAATACTCCTTATGCCAGCGGTTCCAAAAATGTTGTTTAAGCTGTTGGATATGCTGCCATTTGGAGAGTCGGTTCGATGGAATGTCTCTGAAATCTCGATCACGTAAGCACATTAATGAATCGCCAATGAGGAAATGTCCGGGAGTGAGGGCTAGGAGATCATTTGGATCGGTGGAGATAGGAGTTAGCGGGCGGGAATTGAGGACTGCTTCTATTTCTATGATAAGAGTATTACGGTGTTAAGCTCATATGTTTCTGTTTCTCCACTCGCGCTGCGCCATAATATCCTTTGATATTTCCGATCCTCTGGTCGTACGAGGAATTGCCGATACATTTTCTCGATGTCGCCAGTCAGTACGTACTGATGAGCGCGGAATCTAATTAATATACAAAATAAATTGTGAATTGATTCGAGAATATAGGATTTCCCCATTTTCATGATTATCGTGATTTTTGTATAAATATATTTTTTAACATACTAATAATTAGGTACTTATAAATTAGTATTATCAATTATTTTGCATTTATAATTCCGCCTCTAGTATAAGTATTAATTGAAAACTAACTTTATGTTTCAAAAAGTACTAGCAAAGTCGTTGAGTAACAAGCCACTGATGCTAACACAAATAGCATTGTCGTAATTAAATATTTCTAAATATTCATTTTTCATTTTGGACCTGTAGAAACAATTTATTATATATACTATTAGCTAAGTAATTGCATATTTAATTAAGTCGAAATATAAAACTTAGTTATTTTAATAATTTAAAAATAAAAAACTGACAAACATTTCAATTTAATTTATGGTTGGAACAAAAGACAGTTATTTTTCATTAATTGAAATATTGCAATGCAGAGTACTTTCCAAAATACGCCGAGAGTATTCCTGATGGTGAAACGAGCGTTGCTTCATCGAACGCAGCTAAAGAAAACAACATCTATGTAGTTGGTGGTACGATGCCTGAAATAGAGGGCGATAAATTGTACAATACCTGTACTATTTGGGGTCCCGATGGAACTTTGATAGCAAGACACCGAAAGGTAAGTAATATATTCCTTTATGGCTTTGAATTTGAAAATATCGGGGTGAAGAAAGTGACTCTATCTAGGAATAATTTAGGAATATACATATGTACATACGTATACTATAACCAATTCTATAATTTACGGTTTATAAAATACGTTATGATACGGGAAACGCCCATTTTTGTTGTAATGTGTTTGTTGTTGTATAAATTTTTCACATACTTAAAATATTATTATACTTATTTTTTCTCCTTTTTAAACATTATTAAATGATAAGATTTTTTAATAAAAGAAAGTGATAAAAACGCTGTCAGTTATTAAATAAAAAATAATTAAAGTTTAGGAGTTGGTAACTTTGATATTAAATTACAAAAGTTGCAGCAATATAATTAGCGACCACATTTTTATGTTATTAGGTACATCTATTCGACATCGACATTCCTAATAAGATTACTTTTCGAGAGAGTGATTCACTCAGTCCTGGTAACTCCCTAACGACGTTCGATGTGAAGGGCTGCAAAATAGGTATTGGCATTTGCTATGATATTAGATTCGAGGAAATGGCACGCATTTATCGGAACAAAGGTACAGTAACTTAATCGATCAATACTTAACTAGCAAAAAATTAAATATCTTTCTTAAATATATTCTATATAAAATTAATATAATCTGTAACTCTGTATAAAAAGAAGCTTAATTTAAAAAACCAGTATATTTGCTGAAAATGAAACAAATAAAAGAATTAAAAGCACAATAAGAGGACTGTCCTCGCATATTCAGAAATGATGGAATGTGAACCGTGCAACTACGAAGTTAATTGGTATTCGGTGGCTTCATATTTCCTGCTTCTCTGGGTTAGGTTGCCAAATGCTGATATATCCAGCGGCATTCAATATGACCACTGGACCACTGCACTGGTCATTACTTCAGCGTTTCAGAGCGAATGATAATCAATTATACGTTGCCTGCATATCACCGGCTCGTGTTCCTTAAGCAAGTTACGTCGCATGGGGACATACACAGTTGACCAATCCCTGAGGAAAGATTCTTTACGATTTGGAAACTCAAGAGAATATGGCAGTCACCGATATCGGTAATTTACAGCTTAAAATTAAAAGCGAGAGATCCATGATGTAATTAATTTTTAGTCTCGTTAATTTATCGATTTAGCCATCTTCCTTTGTATTTGTTGAATTTATTAGTAAGCATTACTTATTACTTCGTATGTTTCTTTTTTCTATCAGATCTAAAAGTTGTTGAGGAAGTAAGGGCTCGGATACCTACATTTTCTCAGAGACGTACAGATTTGTACGACACTGTCTGTAAGAAGGAGTAACTCTACACTAAAACAGAAAATGTTTTTTTATAATATTTCTACTACGATATCCTTTTTTTGTGAATTATTACTAATTTCTTATCATTTGTACTAAATGAATGACTCAATTAAGAAAACTAAAACGTTATAAATAATAATCTGTATATCTTGTGTATCAACATGTAATTGGATATTATAATAATATAGGAATGCTATAATAATATAGGATAATAATATAGGAGAATAATAATATAGAAAAAAATACATGCTTTTAAACACCTTTAATATCGATCACATAAATTGTTATAATTCACAATGATTACGCATACATAAAAGACCCCTTGATAGTAAAATTTACGATCAAAAGGCAATTACGTATCGTTTAACAACATTTAATTTATAACACCTTTTAAACATTTAGACAGATTAACACATAACACTTCTTATATATAAACATCAATTCGAAGTTATCAGCTTGGAGAAATTGGTCGATTAATACCTGTAGATTGTCTGTCTCGATGAAAGAATTAAAGAGAGCAAAAACATGATAATGCCGCTAATATAATATTCCTTCTTTCTTGTATCTGTCTGCCTCTCAGGTCGTTTTACTAATTACAATAAGTAATTTCGACTTCTTTGCGCTCTCTTTTAACGCATTCGAGACCGAAAGAAATTCATATCAGTCAGTAGGCAAGGGTATAATATACATATTTTATATATAACTTATGTAGTAATGTATATATCATGTTAATTTCATATTTTTTTCAATATAGAATTATTATATATATATGTCGGAGAAGCAGGGGGGATAGGGTTGTCGGTGTTTGAGGAGTCTTCATTGAAGGTAGCCATCGTTGCGGTGTAACGAAGATACGATTTATTGACACAGGTATGAATAACACAGGTTTGACAATTTATCACGGCGGTGAGACGTCCGCGACACTAGTGACAGTGATCCCAGGTTCAATAACGAATCCGCGGTCAACGGGATGACAGATAGGCGTTCTCGCTGAATCTAAGTCTGACTCGTAAACGATAATTGCTGAGCGTAAAGACGTTACTCTTTGGTCGACGGGAGCGCGTAAAAGAATGCGCGTCCCGTCCCGATGATTCCACAGAGGAAAAACTATACTGGGGTGTGTCTAAGGACACGAGATCATCGGATTCGTCGAGGAAAGCCTTCGTTTAGGAAGTAAGGGAAATTGACGTTGCTGCTAATTGGTCAATCTCCATATCGGTGGTTAGAAAAAGATGCTAGCCGCCCTCGAGGGAAAGTTGCTAGTGGGAGACGCCGCTCGTTGAAAAATATGTCTCCCCTATCTTCCCGTAGTTAGGACAAAGACTGTTTGTTTGAAGGACTTTAGTTAACTAAACCTTAAGATTTATAACGGGCCCTCGGGCTAGCCGAACATGTACTGTGGAGACGCATCGACATCTGGCAATCATCTTACTCGAAGAATAGGGTCTGCGTGTGGCGAGCCACGGGACAGAAACCGTTGGAATGTTTACTGTCGCGTGTCGCCACGAATATTTCTTTTAAGGAGAGCTATAGAATTATTCCATATGTTTGTTGGGCAAAGCGTTCATCCCTTGACCGCGGCTACGTTCGGCGACTGACTGTCGCCTCGAGCCCAAGCTCATTATCACAACTCTCCAACAATTACAATCGGATTGAATAACTACAATTGTTCAATTACAGACTCCGGTGTTCTTTCATCTCCGACATATATATATTTTTTACATTTGTAGTTGCGCACAGATTTTATTAAAGAAAAGTGTTAACAATGTGTTTTCATGATTTATTTCTCGCGACTGACTTCCATTAATCCCTAATATTCCTGTCGCTATACGCGTGTAAATCTAACATGGCTGCTCATAAATGTCATCAGTAAAGTTATAGTGACGGGTCTTTAGTTTTGCTTAATATCGAAGTAATTTTCCGTCTGCCGCTCGTTTTTCCTTATTCTACCGCAATTAGAACATTTATTTATTAATATTGCTTTAAAGTGACAAAAGTATTGTTCGTGTGAATATACGTATATATATATATATATATATATATTTATGTTGCGTGTCATTTTAATATGGCTAATGTTTTGTAATTCTTCGATTGCGTTATTTATTGTTTTGAGTAGTTTATTTTATAGAGTATTCGATAATATAAATATATATATATATATATATATATATATATATATATATATATATATATATATATATATATATATACGTATTCATATGCATATTTCTCTTGGCAGTGTAGTATTCATATGAAATGAAATGTCAATTATTTATTTATCCTTTACCGGAATGTAGGCTATTTTTAAGTATGTATCTTAGATTATCGGTTTGATAGAATTCGCACACATATATATATTTCTGACAATGTAACCTTCATTTCTTTAATAATACAATATTGTATGTTTTATGTATTCGTTAAACTATTAGTTTTTGACTTCATGTATACTTATATTTCATAAATTGATAATATTGTATTTATTGCATAGTATTGGAAGCACTGTCTCTAATATTTACTAGGTTATTACATGTTCGGCATATATGTTTATACTTATATGTAACTCTCCAAATTGATTGATTGAAATATATTTATATATATATATATATATATTCCTGGCGTTTCAATTATTTTCCCCTTTTGTAGTTATTCTTATTTCCTGGTTTATTTAGAATTGTGTGTATATGTATTTTGTTTATTGGTTGGATCCGTTAATCGCCCTCGTTTTGTTAATCCTTCCTTTCGTTTTATTATTATTCGCGTGTTTTGTATAGAATGGTTTTCTTGTTCTTGTTACGGCGCGTGCGGAGCGCGGGACGTGACATCCCCGCCCTTGGAGTTCAAATTTCCAAAGGAAATTTGACTGATGGTATCTCTGAGTTCGCTCAAGGCGGACGTAGATGTCGTTGGTAGTTGAGTGACTACCGGTGTTATCGATATCCCTTGAGGTTGTGCTGTTTGATCATCGATATTTCGTCTTCTTTTGAGGTATAGTAGCGGGTGGGTGACTGAGCCGCATATTGTTCCTAATAGGGCGATTTTCCAAATATTGCTGCACTGACAGTTCCAAATTCCATAAAACCAGTCCATAAGCTTGATACGGTATTTTTCGCTATTGTCGTTAATGTGTTTTGTCCATCATTGCCAGGATGTTTACTGTTCCAGGGACGATTGTTTTTCCTGTTGCTCCTCTGGCCAATGCGTTCAAGACTGCAGATTTTCTGCCGGGAACATGACGTGGTCCCGTAGTGCATCGAGGTCTTTTGGGTATACATTCCGCTTGTGGCCAACGACGATGGTGCTGAATATCGCCACGTTTGGCGCACGTCCGGGCGGAGTTCCTGTGGTGCGATTCCTTTGCCAAACGGGTAGTTCCGAGTAGCATTTTGTTGTATGTCGTACCTTTACTTGTACCGGAATGCATTTGACTATATGGACCGCTTCTCCTGCGATCAAAGCCATGTGTCCTGGGTTTTGGTTATGGTGTATGCAAATTCGTCGGGCGGTAAGTTTGCCAAGCTTAAAGCGTTCTCTATTAGTTTCTTCTGTGTGGTGTATCTTTGTGTCAGTGTATCATGGTATAATGTTTTCATTTCTCGAGTTTATCAGAAATAGGAATAACCTTTTATAGAAAAAGAAAATTTTATATTTATATATATTTGTTAAGGAAATTCGAGGATATGGGAATACAAATTATTGCCTACATTTCCCACACAACAGTTATACATCTATATTACTCTCTGAAGAAGTGAATGTTATAAATATCGCCTACTTTACAACATGCGTGTATATATATATAGTGGTGAACATAAGTGAAAATTATATGCATAGTTATAAATGTTGTTTGTTTACAGGTGGATAGCATCAGTGTTTGGTTTCGTGAGTGGCGTACAAATACTTTACAGTTCCACTGTGTGGATGGCTATTCATGTTCTTCCATCCGTCGTTCAAAAAATGGTTGATGAGTTCGCCATCAGTTCTGTACACACATATAAAAATAGTTAATGTATATATGTAGTATCGTAAGTGAGAGGCCTGGGAGTTGGCGGGTGAACCGCGTGGAATGTCGCGAGAGCCGAGGCGTTTGTTTTTGATCGCGTAGTTTTGGAAAGAGGAGACCTACGTGATCTTGGCCACGAGCGGTTGCCAAGGGACGGGAAAAAAGGAATCAACAAACAGAGTTTGCGAGTGGCGTTGCCGAGAGAGTGTTGATTGCATTTTGTGAAAGTCGAGTCGTTATCTAATTATTTAGTTGTGCTGTTTTCTGTACGTTTGGTGTGAATAGTTCAGGTTGAACAACGATCGTCTTTTTCTGTCCGATTAACATCTGTATCATCCATTCCTTGTAAATATATTATATCACGATATTACATATATATATTATTTATTTTTTTTTTATATATATAATTTTCGTTTGGATCTGTTCCTTTGTACGAATACTGTATCCCTGTATATAATATAATATATATAATATGTTATAATTATGTTAGTTGTTATTTATTATATATATTTTCCTTAACTCTCTCCCCCATTTTCTTGTGTTTTTTTTTTATTAGTACCTAACATTGCTATTATGATGCTGTATTGTATTGCATTGGCTGTTATTTGTACGTGCGCGCGACAAATTTTTCAACATGGTCGCTCGCGTGTCTCTTTGGTATGGCGTTGGTTTAATGTCAACAGTAACGTGTTGTTGAAATAACTAATTAATTGTTAATCACTATAATTTTATTTAGTAGTGTTTTGTAATATTGTTTTGTGTTTCGTGATATTGTGTGTGTCAATACCGTGTGCTACTTTAATGCGATAGCATGGATTGTATTGTTACCGAATTTCAATAGTCATTGTTTCGATTATACGTGACTTGCATTTATGTAAGTCTCGTTTAATTTAGTTAATGTTTTGTGTATTGTGTTACCAGTTATTTCGTGTAGCATAACTTTATTCCTTTGCACCGAGTTCAGTCATGTCTTGTCGTTAATATTTAGTTAGTCTATCTTGATTAATATATATATTTAACAAATATTTAAGAAACAATGGCGGGTGTAGTGGAATCGTTGGACGAAGAAATGGTTTTGACATTGTCGGAAAAGCTTAAAGCATGGGATGCGAACTTTCGCGATATGAGTGCAAAACTCGCCGAATTACAAAGCGGCTTATTCGAACTTAAAACAAGAACCTAAAACACCCGTATCGCCGCCGACAACGCAACAAGAGACGGTCCAGCCGAGTGGACATACCCAGCCAATTAAGCTAAAAGATGCGATCGAATCGGTGCCAGTGTTTGACGGATATCGACCATCGGTATTCCACTTTTTAAGAGCTTGTGAGCGCGCGCGAAATATGATTCCCAGATATCAAGAACCTCAATTGGTAAAATTGTTAGTAAATAAGCTCCGTGGACACGCGCTCCTCGCCATCGAAGACACAGAATTAATGAGTCTAAACGGTTTCGGAAACAAATTAAAGGATCTATTCGGCCCAAAGAAATCTCTTAACGAATATAAAGAGGAATTAGGAACGATATTTCAACGACCCGGGGAAGACATATTACATTATATGGATCGCGTTAGAAATCTTAGATTGGCAATAATGGACGGAGAAAGAGGCGACTACGGCATCATATCCCCCGATATCCAAGATACTATAGATTGGGAAACGAAAGAAGCTTTCGTTAAAGGACTTCCGAACGAGGTATATGTGCGAATAAAAATAGCAGGGTACCATACTTTAGAAGATGCGTATCGTCAAGCCGTCAAAGCAACACACGAATTGAAACAAATAACCGATAGAACGCGACCCCAACGACCGACACCCTCGAACTATTACAGACGCGACAACGCACATCCTTCGAACACTAACAACAATATCAGGAACAACCGCCAAGATCGAAGATCGCTACCTCCATCGCAGAATTTTTTGAATTCTACAAGACAAAATATCACGTGTAACTATTGCAAAAAACCCGGGCATCTAGTGAAAGACTGTTACAAATTTAAAGCCCGAGTAGATGCCGGATTAATCGTACCCTATGCTTCGAGACCATCGGGAAACCAAACACGTCCTTCGGGAGAATGGAGCGAGCCACGAAGGAACGATACGCCGAATCGCCCAAGAGTACAGGCGGCAACCAGGCGACCGGCGCCGACGGCAACAAACACAACAAGGACAGCCACCCCCGCGAGATCGACTCCACCACCCATAACGAGAGACAGAGCGAACGCAATGCCGACCATAAGATCGAACGAACAACCACTAAATATTGTGGGGGAGTCATCCCACAACCAAACGAGGTCACAGACAGAGAATCCAGAATCTCAAGGCAAAAGGAAAAGAGTGAAGCACAAGCAACCGGCGAAGGAAAATCATCAGGAGTTGAATTCAGATTCGGAAGGCGACCTCTCCGAATTATTTCAATAAAATTTAACGATTCCCCAACGACCCCAACTGCACGAATAGTTTCCCCAAATCTAAAGACTAAGACGAGTTTATTATTAGACTCTGGATCGGAAATCAACATTATCAAGAAACCTGCTATACTCGATGCAGCCATCATCGACGAAAAGGAATCAATCGAAGTGCGAGGAATTACGGCAACGAGCCTGGTCTTCTTAGGGCAGACGGTAATACAGGTTGCGGGCCATCCGGTTGTTTTTCATGTAGTCGATGATTCATTGCTAATCGATCAAGACGGAATCCTACGATCCGAATTTTTTGCAGGTTGTAAGGCTCGTTTAGATTATGAGGGAAAACATATCAGATGGGGAAATATTTATATTCCCTTCGATACTAAAGAAAAAATAATTATACCGAAGCGAAGTTCAATAACGTGTTCGATTAATATCGCTAATCCAGAGATAAAAGAGGGATTTATTCCAAGAATCGAGCCGAACAAGGGAATCTATTTTGGTAATGCAGTTGTGAGGAATCATAAAGGAAAAGGTTACATAAGAGTAATAAATACTACTTCGAGAGATTACGTATTTACAACACCAACGATGGTAATTAAAGAATTTGAAAATCCCCCCGCCCCCCCGCTTCCTAGGACAGCGTGCAATACAGTTCTAAGATCGGAGGAAAGTAGATACGATAAAATAAATGAGTTACTACGACTCGAACATTTGAACGAAGAAGAAAAGGAAAATGCTAAAAAATTGATTCGTAATAATCAAGATAGGTTTCATATTCCAGGAGATACATTGGAAGCAACCGAAGTTCTGGAACATAGGATAATTACAACGGATAATATACCCATCAATACTAAACAGTATCGATATCCACCAATACATCGAGAAGAAATAAATCGACAGGTCCAAGAACTACTAGATACGGACGTAGTGGAACCATCAATATCTCCATATAACTCCCCGTTATGGATTGTGCCCAAAAACCCGATTCGCAAGGAAATAAGCGCTGGAGATTAGTCATCGATTATAGAAAATTGAACGATAAAACGATTGGCGATGCCTTCCCACTACCCAACATTACAGAAATATCGGATCAATTAGGAAGTGCAAAATATTTTTCCACGTTTGACTTGGCATCGGGCTTTCACCAGATCCGTATGTCACAGGAAGATGCCCACAAAACTGCATTTTCGACACCATACGGGCATTTTCAATTCGAAAGAATGCCCTTTGGATTAAAAGATGCCCCAGCAACATTTCAACGTTTGATGAATTCAATATTATCTGGTCTGCAAGGAGTAGAACTATTCGTCTATCTGGATGACATAGTGATTTATTCCACGTCTCTCCAAGAACACGAAATTAAATTTAATAAATTAATGGAAAGACTGAGGAAAGCTAAATTACGATTACAACCTGATAAGTGCGAATTTTTACGACACGAGGTGAATTATTTAGGACATGTAATTAGTGAGGATGGCGTGAAACCCGACCCAAAGAAAGTCGAAGCCGTATCAAAATTTCCACGACCAAAGAGGGCGAAAAATATCAAACAATTTCTGGGACTAGCAGGATATTACAGAAGATTTATACCCCGATTTCCCCAAGGTCGCGAAACCATTGACACAACTATTAAAGAAAGACACTCCCTTTAAATGGACAGAAAATCAAGAAAACGCATTCAATAATTTAAAGACAGCGTTAGTGACGAAACCCATCCTGCAATATCCAGACTTTTCTAAACCCTTTAACCTTACTACAGACGCATCAGGATATGCAATAAGCGGTGTACTGAGTCAAGGGCCAATCGGAAAGGATTTGCCGATTGCGTATGCCTCAAGGCTATTAAATCCCGCCGAACAAAACTACTCTACCATAGAAAAGGAGTGTCTGGCAATTGTTTACAGCGCAATGCACTTCCGACCGTATCTTTACGGAAGAAAGTTTACCATCGTAACCGATCATAAACCTTTAGTGTGGATGCATTCTATCAAAGATCCTACTTCAAGAATTTGGAAATGGAAATTAAAGTTATCGGACTTCGAATTTGATATTGTATACAAAGAAGGCAGGGCGAACGCAAACGCAGACGCATTATCTAGGAACCCTCCGGAAGTTTGTTTATCAATCAGAAAGAGAGAGGAAGTCTCACCAATTCGCTATCCTGTCTCAAAAAGATTCGAAATAGATACGTCAACCGAAGACTCTCCCATATTCGAAGCTAAACCACACGTCTTGCCTCAATCCAGTGATTCTAAAAATCAAGGAAAGGGTTTTACCCGAAAACATTTTACAATAGAAGAAACCCCCATAAAATATTTAAACCAAGCATTAGCAGAAATCGATGTAAGTACAGATAGAGAAATAACCAATCGAGAAAAAGAAGGCACGGATACAACAAGCGAAAAAGAGACCTCCACTGTAATTCCAGAACTAATTCAACAACGAGAAAAGGACACGAGACTTACGATAATTGCGGAACTAAGAATTTCAGAAACCCGAGACTCAATTGCGAGAGTAAATGACCATAAAGTAGTATTTATAGATATACATGGCAATCCGATAGATAAAGGAACCTTAGAAATGAAGGAAACGGGAAAATTACCTCGTTATGAAGATTTAATGTTAGAAAAAGCAAGATTGAATTACGATTCTGGAAAATACATTGTATTCCTACCGATAAAGGAAAATAGAAATATTCCAATAACACCAGAAAATTTATTAAACTCGCTAAGATCTCTATTAGACGCAGTAAATGAAAAACAGTTAACTTCGTTCAGCATTAGCAAAGGAAACTTGGAGGACATACCCTGGCGATATACAATCAGAAAATTAAAGGAAATATTTATGGAAAAAACCTTATCCATCACCATTTGCACTGGAGAAGTAATTACTCCACTTGTGGAAGCGCGGAACAACATAATACGAGAAAAACATGAATCAAGCGTAGCAGGACACAAAGGAATTACCAAAACTTATCAAAGAATACGACAACACTACTATTGGGAAAATATGAAAAAGGAAATTCAAGATTACGTAAGAACATGTAAGGAATGTCAATTAAAGAAACTCACAAGAATAAAAGCAAAACAACCAATGGTACTTACAGACACACCAGGTAAAGCATTCGATAAAATTAGTATGGATATTGTAGGACCATTACCAAAAACTCAAAAGGGAAATGAATATATATTAACCATCCAAGATTTATTAACAAAATACTCAATTGGGATTCCACTAGGAGGAATCTCTTCAGCCGAGATAGCGGACGCTTTTGTAAAGCGATTTATTTGTCGTTTCGGATCACCGAGAGCTATTCTCACTGATCAAGGAACGAACTTTACATCCTCACAAATGAAGAAAGTAGCAAAGAGATTCCGCATCAAACAATACACCACGACGGCATATCATCCACAAAGTAACGGTTCAATCGAAAGACCTCACCACGTGCTGATAGAATATCTCAAATTATACATTGAAAATTCCAAAAATTCGGACGAATGGGTAGAATTAGCTATGTTTTCCTATAATACCTCTGTACACGAAGGAACGAAATTCTCCCCGCACGAATTAGTTTTTGGACATTTAGCCAGAGAACCTACTGGTGAAGTAATAATCGAAGAGAACATGGAACCAACTTACGCAGAATATCTCGAAGACCTGTTCGATAAAATTAACACCGTACAACGAATGGCAAGAGAAAATTTGATAAAATCCAAACTAAGATCAAAAGAATACTACGACCGACGAATCAACCCCCAAGATTTTAAAATAGGAGATTCGATATATTTACTAAAAGAACCCAGTAAAGGAAAATTCTCCGATCAATATACTGGACCATACAAAGTGCTAGAAATCTTGCAGAACCAAAACGTCAAGATCGAAGTAAAAGGGATTCCGCGAACGGTGCATTTAAACAAGTTAAAACTAGCGCATAATCGAAATAAGCAATGAATAAAGCGATTTCAGTGGGCAACGTAGTGCGGTGGTATATGTTATAGTGCTGTTCGTCGAATAATACAGATATCGAACACCTAAAAGGAAAAAGGAAAATTATTATACGTGTTTCAATTATTGCTTAAATATAAAACGTGTTAACTCAATGAACAATTAACTAGTGAAAGTGAAAGTTACCTTGTGAACAAGTGATCAACATACAAGAAAGTGTACGTGCAAGTATAGGTTATGGATCATTGTTCGTGGAACACAATGTATGACAGCTACCTAAAATAAGTGAATAAATTAGTTTCAATTGTCTCGGTGCAAAATACAAGGTTACTAAATGTTATAACTATATTATGGATAAATCAAAAGGAGGTGTAACACTGTTCGTCGAATAATACAGATAGCGAAAACCTAAAAAGAAAAAGGGAAAATTATTATGTGTACTCCAATTATTGTTTGAATATACAACATGTCGATTCAATAAATAATTAAAAGAGGGGAAGTGAAAGTTACCTTGTAAACAAGTAATCATCATACAAGAAGGTCTACATGCAAAATAGGTTATGGCTCCCTGCTTGCGGAACACCATGTACCAGCTGAAAATAAACGAACGAATTAACTTCAATTGCCTTAATGCAAAGAGCAGCATCGCTAAATGTTATAACGGTGCTGTGGAGGCGTGGCACTGTTCGTCGAATGACACAGATAGCGGAAACTTGGAAAAAGAAAAGAAGTTTATTACGAGTGTTCCAATTACTGTTTGAATGTAAAACGTGTTAGTTCAACGAATAACGAAAACAGTGAAAGTGCAACTTACCTCGTGAACAATCAATCACCATACAAGGAAGTGTACATGCATGGATTTCGCAGATTAACAAGAAGAAATAAAATAGCTGATAAATATAGAAAGTGGTTAGAAAATAATTAAGATAGATTAATTGAGAGTTAGTAATAAATATAACCGGAGTAAAAGGATATTTTATTATGTATTAATCTACGTAGTATTGTTATATTATTATATCTAACATGTAGAAATGGATTTTGTACGCATATATGTATATAATTCCAATCCAAGTAGTATTCATAATATTTATTTTCACTGATAACAAGTACGTAAAACCTAAAATAAAACAAAGGTTTTAACAATAAAAAAAAACAAAAAAAAAGAAAAGGGGAAGAAGAAAAAAAAAGAAGAAAAAAAAAAGGAAAGAAAAAAAATATAATATACATAAATATAAAATTTTCTTTTTCTATAAAAGGTTATTCCTATTTCTGATAAACTCGAGAAATGAAAACATTATACCATGATACACTGACGCAAAGATACACCACACAGAAGAAACTAATAGAGAACGCTTTAAGCTTGGCAAACTTACCGCCCGACGAATTTGCATACACCATAACCAAAACCCAGGACACATGGCTTTGATTGTTATTTAATAAGGTTTTGGGTTTATAAAATAACGATTCACTTAGATTCGTTTTCTCCAATATATTTCAGTCTTATAACACGTCTTACCACACAGGAATCTCCAGGTCAATAGAACAACGTGGTCGACTTCTAAGACAAAAGAGCGTCGTTAGAAGTCGTACCAACTTAGCTTGTAGTAAGCAGCGATCGTACCAACTTAACATTTCTCAACACTCCCCTTTGATCGCTAGTTTCTACAAGCCCCATAGCTTTGGTAAATTGCTGAGTCTTAATCCTATTTAGGCCTTTGGTGAGAAT
This sequence comes from Bombus vancouverensis nearcticus, assembly GCF_051014615.1. Lineage (NCBI taxonomy): Eukaryota > Metazoa > Arthropoda > Insecta > Hymenoptera > Apidae > Bombus > Bombus vancouverensis. Next base: position 342,862 of record NW_027468942.1, read on the forward strand.
GTCAGCCACATTCTCAGGACTAGGTACATAAGTATAATCTAGTATCCCCCTCGATACGCAGTTCTTAACGTAAAAGTAACGCACTTGGACGTGCTTAGAACTCTCAGCAACTATTTCGTCCTTTGACCATGAAATAGCTCCGATATTATCGCAGAATATCTTGCAGGGGCGAGGGCAATATGACAGTTGACCCAATTCCTTTAACAGTAAAGAAATCCACACTGTTTCCCTTGCTGCTTCCTGCATTGCCACAAATTCCGCTTCGCACGTCGATTGAGCTATAATCGGTTGTTTTTTGGATAGCCAGGATATCGCACCACCAGCGAGTATGAACACATACCCGCTCCTGGATTTCCTGTCTACCGTACAACCCGCAAAATCCGAGTCGCAAAACACCTTCAGAGGTTGCCCGGTCCTTTGGTATACTAACTTCAAGTCTTTGGTCTTTAGTAAATATCTGAATACCCGCTTCACTGCTCTCCAATCGGATACAGTCGGATTCGCGCATCTTTGGCTTAGTTTCCCTATTGCACACGCAACATCAGGACGACTTACAGTAGCTACATACATTATGTGCCCCACAGCTTGTTCATATAATTTACTGTCGAAAGGCTCATCACGTTCAATATCAAAACCAGCCTCACATTCTCTAGCTAGCGGTGTCGACACTCCCACCACCCCAACCTCACTGGTAATGTCAAACAGATCCAGCATTTGACCTATCTGTACAGATTGATCGAATACTACAGTGGTGCTGTTTGGCTTACTCAGGTGGATGGACAGAAATTGAGTGTCTACACCTAGCATTCTAACATCTAATTTGTCCTTAATCCTAGTTTTGAATATCTCAATCCACTCATTCGTCCCAAACACAAGGATGTCGTCCACATACACAGCTACAATAAATTTTTTAGACGCATCCACATACACACATGGACCACTCACGCATGGGTTCAGACTCATACCTCTTAAAATGCTATCGATGTGTCTAAACCACATTCTTCCAGCTTGCTTCAGTCCATACAGGCTCTTTTTGAGCTTACACACAAATTTAGTTCTGTCTTTACCTGGAACTCTAAAGAGTTCTGGTTGCTCCATGTATGTAATATCGTGATGTAATATGTTTACAAAAAGTGGACAATAGAGATGTTAATCAGACAGAAAAGACGATTGTGGCTTAACTTGAACTATTCATACTAAACGTACAGAACACAGCGCAATCCACACTCTCTCGGCAACGCCACTCGCAACCTCCGTCTCCGCTCGACTCGCACTCGGCTTCTCCGCTCGCACTCTGTTTCTCGACTCGCACACTGTTTCTCGACTCGCACTCTGCTCCGCGACTAACACTCTCTGGCCGTTGTCCCATTTTATTGCCCTTTTCCTAGACCCACCGCACACGTGTTCTGCAGACGCTCGTGGCCAGGGTCACGTAGGTCTTTTCCACGAAACTATGCACTTGAAAAGACCGATGACACATTGATGGGCCCGACGGCGCCTCGGCTCTCGCGACACTGTTCATAGTTCGTCCGATATTTCCCAGGCCTTTCGTCCACGATACTACATGTATATATCCTCATCCAGAAGGCTGTTGAGATACCCACATTCCACATCGATGTGCCCGTAAACCCACTCATTTTCCGCACATAGAGCAAGCAGAATTCTTAGAGTTTTGCGTTTTACTATTGGACTAAAGGTTTCTGAATAATCTACTCCAGGCCTCTGCCAGAATCCCCGAGCTACTAGCCTAGCCTTATACCTATCAGGGTCTCTCTTTATCACAAGCACCCACTTACAGTCTATAACGTTTTTATTTAAGGGTCTTTGCACAATGTCCCACACATCTTTACTTTTTAGATTGTCTAGTTCCTTCCTTATTGCATCAGTCCATTTTTGAGCGTCTGGCCCCCTCAGGGCTTCATACACATTCACAGGTACACACACGTTTTGAGCTTTACAAACAGTCGCAGTGTGAGCACAACAATCACATATTCTTGGTTTGTGTAGTCTTGCCGACCTCCTCGGCACAAACGGTACACTCACAGTATTCACTGGATTGTCCTCACACGTTAAACTGTCCATAAAGTAGTCGGTTTCCCCTTCGTCGTTTTCTCCGTCACTCTGTGTCTCGACGTCAGTTTGACCGGCTTCTCCCCTATGTTCAAAGGTTTCTACATCCCATATCCATTCCGAGGACTTATCCTTTATATGGTTCGTTTCCGCCTTAGCGCTCTTGTAGGGAAACGTGTTCTCCTCGAACCTGACATGACAGGATATTATCACCTTTTGGATCTTCGGTAGGTAAATTCTATAACCTTTGACCTGTCTGTCATATCTCACAAATATCCCCTCATCCGCTCTGCTCTCGAATTTTCCTCCGCTTGGACTCTTTAGATACCAGACTCTGCATCCAAACACTCTCAGTCTGTTTATCTCCCCTTGGAGGTCACATCCCTTACCCTTCCATAATTCCAGTGGGATCTTGTCTCCGATGGCAGCGGATGGGCATAGGTTTTTTATGTGGCATGCCGTGTTCACAGCCTCCCCCCACAGATAGTCAGGGAGTCCAGATTGGATGAGTAAACATCTGGACATCTCGACCAGGGTTCTGTTCGCTCGTTCGGAGACCCCATTTTGTTCAGGGTTTCTAGGAACAGTTTTCCTGTGTAAGATGCCTTTCTCCTTCAGGTAGTTCTCGAAGTTTTCTCCTGTGTACTCACCCCCGTTATCTGTTTGAAGGGCACTTATCTTGGATTGGTGTAAAGCCTCCACCTCCGCCTGGTACTCCTTGAAGCACTTGAGTACTTCATTCTTCCTACTGATGATTCTGACGTGCATGAAACGAGAAAAATCATCTATGAACGTTACGAAATAATTACCTCCGCCCAGCGACTTGCATTGCGTTCTGCCACTAATATCGCTGTGAACTATTTCTAAAGGACGTTGACACATGTGGTGGGCTGTCTTCGGAAATGGTACTTTTGTCATTTTCCCTTTCACGCAGACCCCGCATGGTTCCTCATGTATCCTAGAGCCCTCCTTCACGTTCCTCACAGGGATCTTTCTCATCGCGTCCCCATGTAGATGACCTAACCTCTCATGCCATGACACGATACCTTTGTACGCCTTAGCTTCAATAACCTCGGCGTGGTCGTCATCATTTCCAGGTTCCTCTTGATCGTTCTCCATGGAAACGTTTGCTACATGCCTCTCAGGTGGTATTGTCTCTAGGTAGTACACGTTGTCTCCTACCTTTGAGTTAAATACCACATCCCCATCATCATGTGTGCCGACGGCCTCATCCTTCGTACACACTGTGGTGACGCCTTTCACTGCCAATTGCCTGATCGAGATTAGATTTACATCTAATTCAGGCACCCACAGGGCGTTCGACAAGGATAGACTCCACCCGCCACAGGCTTTGGTCATCTTCACGACGATCGTGCTTTTTCCCTTGACTTCCAGGTAGCCCTTACCAATCCGGATCTGTCCAGTCGCAGGCACGAAGTCCACGAACCGATACCTATCCGGGGTCATATGGTTTGAGGCTCCCGAGTCAAGATAGCTGATCCTGTCCCTTTCCACGTGGTTGATAGATGATAAAGCCAGTGTGGAGATAAGTCCCTTGGATCTCGGTTTATCTTCCGATCCTTTCTCCACTTTGTTTTCTGGGTCTTTCTCTTCCTTGTCTTCTTTTCCCTCATGGCAGTTGTACGATATGTGGCCTCGTTTTCCACATTTATAGCATTTTTTATCCTTTGGGTTTTTGTGCTTTTTCTTAGCGCCATCTTGATTTTGTTGGGGCTTGGTCTTCGATTGTTTGCAAGCCGCCATTGCACTGTTCTTCTCGGAGGGACCCATGGCCGCTTCCATTCTCCTTTCCTCAAGTAGGAGATCGGATTTCACGACCCTCGAGGTTAGTTTCTTATCGAGTCTTACCGTCCTAAGATATGTCGTGTAGTTTGGGTCCGCCACGAGGCCGGCTAAGATGAAACACGCCATCATGTGGTCTTCGATTCTTAAACCTGCGTTGGAAATTTTTTCGCACAGATTGTATATCTTTCCGCAGTATTTTGCGACGTCCATATCGGGGTTTTTTCTATGGTACCCAGTTCCCGTATGCATAGGACAGTGTCCATCGACGTGGACCTTCCATGGACGTCCTCTAGCGCCTTCCAACAATCCCTCGCTGTCTTCAAGGATTTAATTTCTCCGATATATTCGGAGCGAATATGTCGGAAAAGATATGCACGTGCCATGTTATCCTTCCTCATGCATTCTGGGTCCAGCCTTTGCGCTTCCGTAAATCCTGGTTCTATTGCCTCCCAGCAACCCAGGAAAATTAGCGAGGCTTCCGTCATTGTCTTCCAATACTCGTAATTCCCCTTTCTTAGGACCGGCTTCATATCGCTGTCCACATCACTTACTTTGTCGTGATCGGCCATGGCGTGGTCTCTTCTCGGATTGTCTTAGAAAACACAAAAAACTCAAAAAAATAATACCGTTTTTCCCCGCAGTTTACTGCTCTGGGCCCATAACCTGTTATTTAATAAGGTTTTAGGTTTATAAAATAACGATTCACTTAGATTCGTTTTCTCCAATATATTTCAGCCTTATAACACGTCTTACCACACAGGAATCTCCAAGTCAATAGAACAACGTGGTCGACTTCTAAGACAAAAGAGCGTCGTTAGAAGTCGTACCAACTTAGCTTGTAGTAAGCAGCGATCATACCAACTTAACATTTCTCAACATTGATCGCAGGAGAAGCGGTCCATATAGTCAAATGCATTCCGGTACAAGTAAAGGTACGACATACAACAAAATGCTACTCGGAACCTCAATCACCCCTATTATCTCAACGGAAATCAGGGGATCGATCAATTCGTGGTGTCGATTGTTATAATCGTAACGGGGATTTACGACCCCCGTTGACGTCTCTCCACGCGATTACGTCTCCCCGCGATTGGTCGAAGAAACAAGCCGGATATATATATATTTTAGCGTTGCTGGATTGGATAGGAATGTGAGATTTTTCGTTGTTTTATATAAATTTATTTTTACGTTTGACTGCTTCTTCTCTTTTAATTTCGCTGTAATAGTTTGCTGTTAGAACCGAAACTCAATTCATTTACTACGATGGATTCTCTTACCACGATTTTCTTGCCTTTTGAGTTTAATAATCGAGGATGATTCTAACGATCCTCTCTGTGTGGGACTCGTGTGATTTCGCAAGCCTTGCCCATAGACGGGTAGTATTTTACCAACAGTGGGAGGAGGAATGCGAGGATCGACGGGTGTTTTTTTGATAATCGAAAACACCGTTTGCACAAGCCAACACAGCGAACGATCCTTTGCTTAAATTTCCGAAGGGAAATTGTTCTGATATTTCTCTCTTACAATCGCATGCACGATGGCAAGAATATCAATTATTAGCAATGCCGGTATTGCTCTTAATTTTCGATTGACCCCGACGATGTATTTAATAGTCCTTTCTGTGCGGGATTTGTGTGATTTCGCTAGCCTTGCCCAAAGACGGGCAATATTTTGCCAACAATGGGAGGAGGAATGCGAAGATCAGTGGGTGTTTCAGTAGCTGAAAACACCGTTCGCACAAGCCGACACAGCGGACAACTCCTTTGTTTAAAGTTTAAACAATGATTCTATCTTCAAAACTGTTCACGAAAATAAAACGAGACCGATGATAGGAAGTTCTAATTCGATTCTCGAGGGCAACGAAATTATCAGAGAAAAAGGAAATTCTCAAAATTAATTTTCTTACCTTGAGGAGTAGGCGCTGTCTGGCGCCATTACCTCAGCTGCTCCAGTGGTCGTCGAAGTTTTTGCTGGGTTTATTACTTGAACTCGAATATAGTTTACTATCAACTTTTACTTTATTTATCTATTTCGATACAGACAGAACAATTTACTAACTGGATTAATACCGCAATTACAATGCGCGTTCAAAGATAAAATTTTCTTTTTACTTAGTCGCGGCTCTCTTTTCTTGACCGAAAAACTAAAGACCCCGAAGCGCAAAATACTATACAAAATTTCTAAAGATGAGCGCAATAACGAACGTAGTAACAATGAGCTCAAAGAGTGAACAAAATAATTATGAACCGTAACAACGAAGATCGCAATAATAATGAACAAAGAATAATGAACGGTAATAACAATGATCACTATAATAATGAGCGAAGAATAATGAGCGTAATAAGAATGTTTACCAGAATAATAATGAGCAAAGAATAATGAACGAAGAATAATGTAATAAGAATGTTCACCAGAATAATAATGAGCAAAGAATAATGAACGAAGAATAATGAACGTAATAAGAATGTTCACCGGAATAATAATGAGCAATGAACGTAATAAGAATGTTCACCAGAATAATAACGAGCAATGGACGTAATAAGAATGTTCACCGGAATAATAATGAGCAATGGACGTAATAAGAATGTTCACCGGAATAATAATAATGAGCCCTGCTCTACATTGCTTTGCTTATTTATAATGCCATCCCCCACGGGGTGGTGGTCCGCTGGGGGTACGCTTATGATTGTTTTTGCGATTTTGATGTTTTTCCCTTTCTTGTTGTTTCCCTAGGGTTCGGAGATCGACGTTCGAACAATGTTTGCGGAGGCATTTCCATCAGAGGTTCCTTAATATTATTATTTTTTTTCTTCTAAATGTCTTTTGTTTTTATGTATGATATATATATATATATATATATATATATATATATATATATATATATATATTTATATATTTTTTAAATGTGATATCTATTTTATGGTTGTTAAATATATGTATTTTAATTTTATATTTCCCCCTTTTTAATTGATTATATATATATATATTCCTGGCGTTTCAATTATTTTCCCCTTTTGTAATTATTCTTATTTCCTGGTTTATTTAGAATTGTGTGTATATGTATTTTGTTTATTGGTTGGATCCGTTAATCGCCCTCGTTTTGTTAATCCTTCCTTTCGTTTCGTAGTGCCGTGTGTTCGTTTGTGCATTCAAATACTTATTCGCCTGTTTTGTATAGAATGGTTTTCTTGTTCTTGTTACGGCGCGTGCGGAGCGCGGGACGTGACCACTGGAAATGTAACGCACTACCGTTTAAGCGTCGAAACAAGCAAAATAGCTCGCAAATCGCGAAGATTTCGTCGATTTCGATGAAATCTAGCCGTCATTTCCTTCCCGTTGGAGATAATTCAACGTTTAAGCGCTCGTTGAACTCCATTTTACACTGCAAATGCAATGCACTACCGTTTAAGCGTCGAAACAAGCAAAATAGCTCGAAAATCGCGAAGATTTCGTCGATTTCGATGAAATCTAGCCGTCATTTCCTTCCCGTTGGAGTTATTTAGACGTTTAAGCGCTCGTTGAACTCCATTTTACACTGCAAATGCAATGCACCACCATTTAAGCGTCGAATCAAGCAAAATTGCTCACAAATCGCGAAGATTTCGTCGATTTTGATGAAATCTAGCCGTCATTTCCATCCCGTTGGAGATAATTCAACGTTTAAGCGCTCGTTGAACTCCATTTTACACTGCAAATGCAATGTACTCCCGTTTAAGCGTCGAAACAAGCAAAATAGCTCGCAAATCGCGAAGATTTCGTCGATTTTGACGAAAACTAACTGTCATTTCCTTCCCGTTGGAGATAATTCAACGTTTAAGTGCTCGTTGAACTCCATTTTACACTGCAAATGCAATGTACTACCGTTTAAGCGTCGAAACAAGCAAAATAGCTCGCAAATCGCGAAGACTTCGTCGATTTCGATGAAATCTAGCCGTCATTTCCTTCCCGTTGGAGATAATTCAACGTTTAAGTGCTCGTTGAACTCCATTTTACACTGCAAATGCAATGTACTACCGTTTAAGCGTCGAAAGAAGCAAAATTGCTCGCAAATCGCGAAGATTTCGTCGATTTTGATGAAATCTAGCCGTCATTTCCATCCCGTTGGAGATAATTCAACGTTTAAGCGCTCGTTGAACTCCATTTTACACGCCAAGTGTAATGCACTACCGTTTCAGCGTCGAAACAAGCGAAACTGGTCGCAAATCGCGATGATTTCGTCGATTTTGATGAAATCTAGCCGTCATTTCCATCCCGTTGGAGATAATTCAACGTTTAAGCGCTCGTTGAACTCCATTTTACACTGCAAATGCAATGCACCACCATTTAAGCGTCGAATCAAGCAAAATTGCTCGCAAATCGCGATGATTTCGTCGATTTTGATGAAATCTAGCCGTCATTTCCTTCCCGTTGGAGATAATTCAACGTTTAAGTGCTCGTTGAACTCCATTTTACACTGCAAATGCAATGCACCACCATTTAAGCGTCGAATCAAGCAAAATTGCTCACAAATCGCGAAGATTTCGTCGATTTTGATGAAATCTAGCCGTCATTTCCATCCCGTTGGAGATAATTCAACGTTTAAGCGCTCGTTGAACTCCATTTTACACTGCAAATGCAATGTACTACCGTTTAAGCGTCGAAACAAGCAAAATAGCTCGAAAATCGCGAAGATTTCGTCGATTTTGACGAAAACTAACTGTCATTTCCTTCCCGTTGGAGATAATTCAACGTTTAAGTGCTCGTTGAACTCCATTTTACACTGCAAATGCAATGCACTACCGTTTAAGCGTCGAAACAAGCAAAATAGCTCGAAAATCGCGAAGATTTCGTCGATTTCGATGAAATCTAGCCGTCATTTCCTTCCCGTTGGAGTTATTTAGACGTTTAAGCGCTCGTTGAACTCCATTTTACACTGCAAATGCAATGCACCACCATTTAAGCGTCGAATCAAGCAAAATTGCTCACAAATCGCGAAGATTTCGTCGATTTTGATGAAATCTAGCCGTCATTTCCATCCCGTTGGAGATAATTCAACGTTTAAGCGCTCGTTGAACTCCATTTTACACTGCAAATGCAATGTACTACCGTTGAAGCGTCGAAACAAGCAAAATTGCTCACAAATCGCGAAGATTTCGTCGATTTTGATGAAATCTAGCCGTCATTTCCTTCCCGTTGGAGTTATTTAGACGTTTAAGCGCTCGTTGAACTCCATTTTACACTGCAAATGCAATGCACCACCATTTAAGCGTCGAATCAAGCAAAATTGCTCACAAATCGCGAAGATTTCGTCGATTTTGATGAAATCTAGCCGTCATTTCCTTCCCGTTGGAGATAATTCAACGTTTAAGTGCTCGTTGAACTCCATTTTACACTGCAAATGCAATGCACCACCATTTAAGCGTCGAATCAAGCAAAATTGCTCACAAATCGCGAAGATTTCGTCGATTTTGATGAAATCTAGCCGTCATTTCCATCCCGTTGGAGATAATTCAACGTTTAAGCGCTCGTTGAACTCCATTTTACACTGCAAATGCAATGTACTACCGTTTAAGCGTCGAAACAAGCAAAATAGCTCGAAAATCGCGAGGATTTCGTCGATTTTGACGAAAACTATATGTCATTTCCTTCCCGTTGGAGATAATTCAACGTTTAAGTGCTCGTTGAACTCCATTTTACACTGCAAATGCAATGCACTACCGTTTAAGCGTCGAAACAAGCAAAATAGCTCGAAAATCGCGAAGATTTCGTCGATTTCGATGAAATCTAGCCGTCATTTCCTTCCCGTTGGAGTTATTTAGACGTTTAAGCGCTCGTTGAACTCCATTTTACACTGCAAATGCAATGCACCACCATTTAAGCGTCGAATCAAGCAAAATTGCTCACAAATCGCGAAGATTTCGTCGATTTTGATGAAATCTAGCCGTCATTTCCATCCCGTTGGAGATAATTCAACGTTTAAGCGCTCGTTGAACTCCATTTTACACTGCAAATGCAATGTACTACCGTTTAAGCGTCGAAACAAGCAAAATTGCTCACAAATCGCGAAGATTTCGTCGATTTTGATGAAATCTAGCCGTCATTTCCTTCCCGTTGGAGTTATTTAGACGTTTAAGCGCTCGTTGAACTCCATTTTACACTGCAAATGCAATGCACCACCATTTAAGCGTCGAAACAAGCAAAATTGCTCACAAATCGCGAAGATTTCGTCGATTTTGATGAAATCTAGCCGTCATTTCCTTCCCGTTGGAGTTATTTAGACGTTTAACCGCTCATTTCACTCCATTTTACACGCCAAGTGTAATGCACTACCGTTTCAGCGTCGAAACAAGCGAAACTGGTCGCAAATCGCGATGATTTCGTCGATTTTGATGAAATCTAGCCGTCATTTCCATCCCGTTGGAGATAATTCAACGTTTAAGCGCTCGTTGAACTCCATTTTACACTGCAAATGCAATGCACCACCATTTAAGCGTCGAATCAAGCAAAATTGCTCGCAAATCGCGATGATTTCGTCGATTTTGATGAAATCTAGCCGTCATTTCCATCCCGTTGGAGATAATTCAACGTTTAAGCGCTCGTTGAACTCCATTTTACACTGCAAATGCAATGTACTACCGTTTAAGCGTCGAAACAAGCAAAATAGCTCGCAAATCGCGAAGACTTCGTCGATTTCGATGAAATCTAGCCGTCATTTCCTTCCCGTTGGAGATAATTCAACGTTTAAGTGCTCGTTGAACTCCATTTTACACTGCAAATGCAATGTACTACCGTTTAAGCGTCGAAAGAAGCAAAATTGCTCGCAAATCGCGAAGATTTCGTCGATTTTGATGAAATCTAGCCGTCATTTCCATCCCGTTGGAGATAATTCAACGTTTAAGCGCTCGTTGAACTCCATTTTACACTGCAAATGCAATGCACCACCATTTAAGCGTCGAATCAAGCAAAATTGCTCACAAATCGCGAAGATTTCGTCGATTTTGATGAAATCAAGCCGTCATTTCCATCCCGTTGGAGTTATTTAGACGTTTAACCGCTCATTTCACTCCATTTTACACGCCAAGTGTAATGCACTACCGTTTCAGCGTCGAAACAAGAGAAACTGGTCGCAAATCGCGATGATTTCGTCGATTTTGATGAAATCTAGCCGTCATTTCCATCCCGTTGGAGATAATTCAACGTTTATGCGCTCGTTGAACTCCATTTTACACTGCAAATGCAATGCACCACCATTTAAGCGTCGAATCAAGCAAAATTGCTCGCAAATCGCGATGATTTCGTCGATTTTGATGAAATCTAGCCGTCATTTCCTTCCCGTTGGAGATAATTCAACGTTTAAGTGCTCGTTGAACTCCATTTTGCACTGCAAATGCAATGCACCACCATTTAAGCGTCGAATCAAGCAAAATTGCTCACAAATCGCGAAGATTTCGTCGATTTTGATGAAATCTAGCCATCATTTCCTTCCCGTTGGAGATAATTCAACGTTTAAGCGCTCGTTGAACTCCATTTTACACTGCAAATGCAATGCACTACCGTTTAAGCGTCGAAACAAGCAAAATAGCTCGAAAATCGCGAAGATTTCGTCGATTTCGATGAAATCTAGCCGTCATTTCCTTCCCGTTGGAGTTATTTAGACGTTTAAGCGCTCGTTGAACTCCATTTTACACTGCAAATGCAATGCACCACCATTTAAGCGTCGAATCAAGCAAAATTGCTCACAAATCGCGAAGATTTCGTCGATTTTGATGAAATCTAGCCGTCATTTCCTTCCCGTTGGAGATAATTCAACGTTTAAGTGCTCGTTGAACTCCATTTTACACTGCAAATGCAATGCACCACCATTTAAGCGTCGAATCAAGCAAAATTGCTCACAAATCGCGAAGATTTCGTCGATTTTGATGAAATCTAGCCGTCATTTCCATCCCGTTGGAGATAATTCAACGTTTAAGCGCTCGTTGAACTCCATTTTACACTGCAAATGCAATGTACTACCGTTTAAGCGTCGAAACAAGCAAAATAGCTCGAAAATCGCGAGGATTTCGTCGATTTTGACGAAAACTAACTGTCATTTCCTTCCCGTTGGAGATAATTCAACGTTTAAGTGCTCGTTGAACTCCATTTTACACTGCAAATGCAATGCACTACCGTTTAAGCGTCGAAACAAGCAAAATAGCTCGAAAATCGCGAAGATTTCGTCGATTTCGATGAAATCTAGCCGTCATTTCCTTCCCGTTGGAGTTATTTAGACGTTTAAGCGCTCGTTGAACTCCATTTTACACTGCAAATGCAACGCACCACCATTTAAGCGTCGAATCAAGCAAAATTGCTCACAAATCGCGAAGATTTCGTCGATTTTGATGAAATCTAGCCGTCATTTCCATCCCGTTGGAGATAATTCAACGTTTAAGCGCTCGTTGAACTCCATTTTACACTGCAAATGCAATGCACTACCGTTTAAGCGTCGAAACAAGCAAAATAGCTCGAAAATCGCGAAGATTTCGTCGATTTCGATGAAATCTAGCCGTCATTTCCTTCCCGTTGGAGTTATTTAGACGTTTAAGCGCTCGTTGAACTCCATTTTACACTGCAAATGCAATGCACCACCATTTAAGCGTCGAATCAAGCAAAATTGCTCACAAATCGCGAAGATTTCGTCGATTTTGATGAAATCTAGCCGTCATTTCCATCCCGTTGGAGATAATTCAACGTTTAAGCGCTCGTTGAACTCCATTTTACACTGCAAATGCAATGTACTACCGTTTAAGCGTCGAAACAAGCAAAATTGCTCACAAATCGCGAAGATTTCGTCGATTTTGATGAAATCTAGCCGTCATTTCCTTCCCGTTGGAGTTATTTAGACGTTTAAGCGCTCGTTGAACTCCATTTTACACTGCAAATGCAATGCACCACCATTTAAGCGTCGAAACAAGCAAAATTGCTCACAAATCGCGAAGATTTCGTCGATTTTGATGAAATCTAGCCGTCATTTCCTTCCCGTTGGAGTTATTTAGACGTTTAACCGCTCATTTCACTCCATTTTACACGCCAAGTGTAATGCACTACCGTTTCAGCGTCGAAACAAGCGAAACTGGTCGCAAATCGCGATGATTTCGTCGATTTTGATGAAATCTAGCCGTCATTTCCATCCCGTTGGAGATAATTCAACGTTTAAGCGCTCGTTGAACTCCATTTTACACTGCAAATGCAATGCACCACCATTTAAGCGTCGAATCAAGCAAAATTGCTCGCAAATCGCGATGATTTCGTCGATTTTGATGAAATCTAGCCGTCATTTCCATCCCGTTGGAGATAATTCAACGTTTAAGCGCTCGTTGAACTCCATTTTACACTGCAAATGCAATGTACTACCGTTTAAGCGTCGAAACAAGCAAAATAGCTCGCAAATCGCGAAGACTTCGTCGATTTCGATGAAATCTAGCCGTCATTTCCTTCCCGTTGGAGATAATTCAACGTTTAAGTGCTCGTTGAACTCCATTTTACACTGCAAATGCAATGTACTACCGTTTAAGCGTCGAAAGAAGCAAAATTGCTCGCAAATCGCGAAGATTTCGTCGATTTTGATGAAATCTAGCCGTCATTTCCATCCCGTTGGAGATAATTCAACGTTTAAGCGCTCGTTGAACTCCATTTTACACTGCAAATGCAATGCACCACCATTTAATCGTCGAATCAAGCAAAATTGCTCACAAATCGCGAAGATTTCGTCGATTTTGATGAAATCAAGCCGTCATTTCCATCCCGTTGGAGTTATTTAGACGTTTAACCGCTCATTTCACTCCATTTTACACGCCAAGTGTAATGCACTACCGTTTCAGCGTCGAAACAAGAGAAACTGGTCGCAAATCGCGATGATTTCGTCGATTTTGATGAAATCTAGCCGTCATTTCCATCCCGTTGGAGATAATTCAACGTTTATGCGCTCGTTGAACTCCATTTTACACTGCAAATGCAATGCACCACCATTTAAGCGTCGAATCAAGCAAAATTGCTCGCAAATCGCGATGATTTCGTCGATTTTGATGAAATCTAGCCGTCATTTCCTTCCCGTTGGAGATAATTCAACGTTTAAGTGCTCGTTGAACTCCATTTTGCACTGCAAATGCAATGCACCACCATTTAAGCGTCGAATCAAGCAAAATTGCTCACAAATCGCGAAGATTTCGTCGATTTTGATGAAATCTAGCCATCATTTCCTTCCCGTTGGAGATAATTCAACGTTTAAGCGCTCGTTGAACTCCATTTTACACTGCAAATGCAATGTACTACCGTTTAAGCGTCGAAACAAGCAAAATTGCTCACAAATCGCGAAGATTTCGTCGATTTTGATGAAATCTAGCCGTCATTTCCTTCCCGTTGGAGTTATTTAGACGTTTAAGCGCTCGTTGAACTCCATTTTACACTGCAAATGCAATGCACCACCATTTAAGCGTCGAATCAAGCAAAATTGCTCACAAATCGCGAAGATTTCGTCGATTTTGATGAAATCTAGCCGTCATTTCCTTCCCGTTGGAGTTATTTAGACGTTTAACCGCTCATTTCACTCCATTTTACACGCCAAGTGTAATGCACTACCGTTTCAGCGTCGAAACAAGCGAAACTGGTCGCAAATCGCGATGATTTCGTCGATTTTGATGAAATCTAGCCGTCATTTCCATCCCGTTGGAGATAATTCAACGTTTAAGCGCTCGTTGAACTCCATTTTACACTGCAAATGCAATGCACCACCATTTAAGCGTCGAATCAAGCAAAATTGCTCGCAAATCGCGATGATTTCGTCGATTTTGATGAAATCTAGCCGTCATTTCCATCCCGTTGGAGATAATTCAACGTTTAAGCGCTCGTTGAACTCCATTTTACACTGCAAATGCAATGTACTACCGTTTAAGCGTCGAAACAAGCAGAATAGCTCACAAATCGCGAAGATTTCGTCGATTTTGACGAAAACTAACTGTCATTTCCTTCCCGTTGGAGATAATTCAACGTTTAAGTGCTCGTTGAACTCCATTTTACACTGCAAATGCAATGTACTACCGTTTAAGCGTCGAAACAAGCAAAATTGCTCACAAATCGCGAAGATTTCGTCGATTTTGATGAAATCTAGCCGTCATTTCCTTCCCGTTGGAGTTATTTAGACGTTTAACCGCTCATTTCACTCCATTTTACACGCCAAGTGTAATGCACTACCGTTTCAGCGTCGAAACAAGCGAAACTGGTCGCAAATCGCGATGATTTCGTCGATTTTGATGAAATCTGGCCGTCATTTCCATCCCGTTGGAGATAATTCAACGTTTAAGCGCTCGTTGAACTCCATTTTACACTGCAAATGCAATGCACCACCATTTAAGCGTCGAATCAAGCAAAATTGCTCGCAAATCGCGATGATTTCGTCGATTTTGATGAAATCTAGCCGTCATTTCCATCCCGTTGGAGATAATTCAACGTTTAAGCGCTCGGTGAACTCCATTTCACACTGCAAATGCAATGTACTACCGTTTAAGCGTCGAAACAAGCAAAATTGCTCACAAATCGCGAAGATTTCGTCGATTTTGATGAAATCTAGCCGTCATTTCCTTCCCGTTGGAGTTATTTAGACGTTTAAGCGCTCGTTGAACTCCATTTTACACTGCAAATGCAATGCTCCACCATTTAAGCGTCGAATCAAGCAAAATTGCTCACAAATCGCGAAGATTTCGTCGATTTTGATGAAATCTAGCCGTCATTTCCTTCCCGTTGGAGTTATTTAGACGTTTAACCGCTCATTTCACTCCATTTTACACGCCAAGTGTAATGCACTACCGTTTCAGCGTCGAAACAAGCGAAACTGGTCGCAAATCGCGATGATTTCGTCGATTTTGATGAAATCTAGCCGTCATTTCCATCCCGTTGGAGATAATTCAACGTTTAAGCGCACGTTGAACTCCATTTTACACTGCAAATGCAATGCACCACCATTTAAGCGTCGAATCAAGCAAAATTGCTCGCAAATCGCGATGATTTCGTCGATTTTGATGAAATCTAGCCGTCATTTCCATCCCGTTGGAGATAATTCAACGTTTAAGCGCTCGTTGAACTCCATTTTACACTGCAAATGCAATGTACTACCGTTTAAGCGTCGAAACAAGCAAAATAGCTCGCAAATCGCGAAGACTTCGTCGATTTCGATGAAATCTAGCCGTCATTTCCTTCCCGTTGGAGATAATTCAACGTTTAAGTGCTCGTTGAACTCCATTTTACACTGCAAATGCAATGTACTACCGTTTAAGCGTCGAAAGAAGCAAAATTGCTCGCAAATCGCGAAGATTTCGTCGATTTTGATGAAATCTAGCCGTCATTTCCATCCCGTTGGAGATAATTCAACGTTTAAGCGCTCGTTGAACTCCATTTTACACTGCAAATGCAATGCACCACCATTTAAGCGTCGAATCAAGCAAAATTGCTCACAAATCGCGAAGATTTCGTCGATTTTGATGAAATCTAGCCGTCATTTCCATCCCGTTGGAGTTATTTAGACGTTTAGCCGCTCATTTCACTCCATTTTACACGCCAAGTGTAATGCACTACTGTTTCAGCGTCGAAACAAGCGAAACTGGTCGCAAATCGCGATGATTTCGTCGATTTTGATGAAATCTAGCCGTCATTTCCATCCCGTTGGAGATAATTCAACGTTTATGCGCTCGTTGAACTCCATTTTACACTGCAAATGCAATGCACCACCATTTAAGCGTCGAATCAAGCAAAATTGCTCGCAAATCGCGATGATTTCGTCGATTTTGATGAAATCTAGCCGTCATTTCCTTCCCGTTGGAGATAATTCAACGTTTAAGTGCTCGTTGAACTCCATTTTGCACTGCAAATGCAATGCACCACCATTTAAGCGTCGAATCAAGCAAAATTGCTCACAAATCGCGAAGATTTCGTCGATTTTGATGAAATCTAGCCATCATTTCCTTCCCGTTGGAGATAATTCAACGTTTAAGCGCTCGTTGAACTCCATTTTACACTGCAAATGCAATGTACTACCGTTTAAGCGTCGAAACAAGCAAAATTGCTCACAAATCGCGAAGATTTCGTCGATTTTGATGAAATCTAGCCGTCATTTCCATCCCGTTGGAGATAATTCAACGTTTAAGCGCTCGTTGAACTCCATTTTACACTGCAAATGCAATGTACTACCGTTTGAGCGTCGAAACAAGCAAAATTGCTCACAAATCGCGAAGATTTCGTCGATTTTGATGAAATCTAGCCGTCATTTCCTTCCCGTTGGAGTTATTTAGACGTTTAAGCGCTCGTTGAACTCCATTTTACACTGCAAATGCAATGCACCACCATTTAAGCGTCGAATCAAGCAAAATTGCTCACAAATCGCGAAGATTTCGTCGATTTTGATGAAATCTAGCCGTCATTTCCTTCCCGTTGGAGTTATTTAGACGTTTAACCGCTCATTTCACTCCATTTTACACGCCAAGTGTAATGCACTACCGTTTCAGCGTCGAAACAAGCGAAACTGGTCGCAAATCGCGATGATTTCGTCGATTTTGATGAAATCTAGCCGTCATTTCCATCCCGTTGGAGATAATTCAACGTTTAAGTGCTCGTTGAACTCCATTTTACACTGCAAATGCAATGCACCACCATTTAAGCGTCGAATCAAGCAAAATTGCTCGCAAATCGCGATGATTTCGTCGATTTTGATGAAATCTAGCCGTCATTTCCATCCCGTTGGAGATAATTCAACGTTTAAGCGCTCGTTGAACTCCATTTTACACTGCAAATGCAATGTACTACCGTTTAAGCGTCGAAACAAGCAAAATAGCTCGCAAATCGCGAAGATTTCGTCGATTTTGACGAAAACTAACTGTCATTTCCTTCCCGTTGGAGATAATTCAACGTTTAAGTGCTCGTTGAACTCCATTTTACACTGCAAATGCAATGTACTACCGTTTACGCGTCGAAACAAGCAAAATTGCTCACAAATCGCGAAGATTTCGTCGATTTTGATGAAATCTAGCCGTCATTTCCTTCCCGTTGGAGTTATTTAGACGTTTAACCGCTCATTTCACTCCATTTTACACGCCAAGTGTAATGCACTACCGTTTCAGCGTCGAAACAAGCGAAACTGGTCGCAAATCGCGATGATTTCGTCGATTTTGATGAAATCTAGCCGTCATTTCCATCCCGTTGGAGATAATTCAACGTTTAAGCGCTCGCTGAACTCCATTTTACACTGCAAATGCAATGCACCACCATTTAAGCGTCGAATCAAGCAAAATTGCTCGCAAATCGCGATGATTTCGTCGATTTTGATGAAATCTAGCCGTCATTTCCATCCCGTTGGAGATAATTCAACGTTTAAGCGCTCGGTGAACTCCATTTTACACTGCAAATGCAATGTACTACCGTTTAAGCGTCGAAACAAGCAAAATTGCTCACAAATCGCGAAGATTTCGTCGATTTTGATGAAATCTAGCCGTCATTTCCTTCCCGTTGGAGTTATTTAGACGTTTAAGCGCTCGTTGAACTCCATTTTACACTGCAAATGCAATGCTCCACCATTTAAGCGTCGAATCAAGCAAAATTGCTCACAAATCGCGAAGATTTCGTCGATTTTGATGAAATCTAGCCGTCATTTCCTTCCCGTTGGAGTTATTTAGACGTTTAACCGCTCATTTCACTCCATTTTACACGCCAAGTGTAATGCACTACCGTTTCAGCGTCGAAACAAGCGAAACTGGTCGCAAATCGCGATGATTTCGTCGATTTTGATGAAATCTAGCCGTCATTTCCATCCCGTTGGAGATAATTCAACGTTTAAGCGCTCGTTGAACTCCATTTTACACTGCAAATGCAATGCACCACCATTTAAGCGTCGAATCAAGCAAAATTGCTCGCAAATCGCGATGATTTCGTCGATTTTGATGAAATCTAGCCGTCATTTCCATCCCGTTGGAGATAATTCAACGTTTAAGCGGTCGTTGAACTCCATTTTACACTGCAAATGCAATGTACTACCGTTTAAGCGTCGAAACAAGCAAAATAGCTCGCAAATCGCGAAGATTTCGTCGATTTTGATGAAATCTAGCCGTCATTTCCATCCCGTTGGAGATAATTCAACGTTTAAGCGCTCGTTGAACTCCATTTTACACTGCAAATGCAATGTACTACCGTTTAAGCGTCGAAACAAGCAAAATTGCTCACAAATCGCGAAGATTTCGTCGATTTTGATGAAATCTAGCCGTCATTTCCTTCCCGTTGGAGTTATTTAGACGTTTAAGCGCTCGTTGAACTCCATTTTACACTGCAAATGCAATGCACCACCATTTAAGCGTCGAATCAAGCAAAATTGCTCACAAATCGCGAAGATTTCGTCGATTTTGATGAAATCTAGCCGTCATTTCCTTCCCGTTGGAGTTATTTAGACGTTTAACCGCTCATTTCACTCCATTTTACACGCCAAGTGTAATGCACTACCGTTTCAGCGTCGAAACAAGCGAATCTGGTCGCAAATCGCGATGATTTCGTCGATTTTGATGAAATCTAGCCGTCATTTCCATCCCGTTGGAGATAATTCAACGTTTAAGCGCTCGTTGAACTCCATTTTACACTGCAAATGCAATGCACCACCATTTAAGCGTCGAATCAAGCAAAATTGCTCGCAAATCGCGATGATTTCGTCGATTTTGATGAAATCTAGCCGTCATTTCCATCCCGTTGGAGATAATTCAACGTTTAAGCGCTCGTTGAACTCCATTTTACACTGCAAATGCAATGTACTACCGTTTAAGCGTCGAAACAAGCAAAATAGCTCGCAAATCGCGAAGATTTCGTCGATTTTGACGAAAACTAACTGTCATTTCCTTCCCGTTGGAGATAATTCAACGTTTAAGTGCTCGTTGAACTCCATTTTACACTGCAAATGCAATGCACTACCGTTTAAGCGTCGAAACAAGCAAAATAGCTCGAAAATCGCGAAGATTTCGTCGATTTTGATGAAATCTAGCCGTCATTTCCATCCCGTTGGAGATAATTCAACATTTAAACGCTCGTTGAACTCCATTTTACACTGCAAATGCAATGTACTACCGTTTCAGCGTCGAAACAAGCGAAACTGGTCGCAAATCGCGAAGATTTCGTCGATTTCGATGAAATCTAGCCGTCATTTCCTTCCCGTTGGAGATATTTCGACGTTTAAGCGCTCGTTGAACTCCATTTTACACTGCAAATGCAATGTACTGCCGTTTAAGCGTCGAAACACGCAAAATAGATCGCAAATCGCGATGATTTCGTCGATTTTGACGAAAAGTAGCCGTCATTCCCTTCCCGTTAGAGATATTTCGACGTTTAAGCGCTCGCTGATGTCGCGTCCAGCGCTCCGCACGAGCCGTAACAAGAACAAGAAAACCATTCTATACAAAACGCGCGATTAAGGATTTGAATGCACAAACTAACACACGGCGCTACGAAACTAAAGGAAGGAGTAACGAAACGTGGGCGACTAATAGATCCAACCAATAAACAAAATACATATACACACAACTCTAAATAAACCTACCAATAACCGACTTGCAATTTGAAAAACTTATGGTTCAATATAATATAAATCCAACCAGTATAAAATAAAATAAATAGAACCAGCTAATGGATTGAACGAGTTACGAACCAAACAAATAAACCAGGAAATAAGAATAACTACATAAGGGGAAATAATTGAAACGCCAGGAATACATGTATATATATATATTTTAATCAATCAACTTGGAGAGTTACATATAAGTATAAACATATATGCCAGACGTGTAATAAACTAGTAAATATTAGAGGCAGTGCTTCCAATACTATGCAACAAATACAATATTATCAATTTATGAAATATAAGTATATATGAAGTCAAAAACTAACAGTCTAACGAATACATAAAACATACAATATTGTATTATTATAGAAATAAAGGTTACATTGTCAGAAATGTATATATATGTGTGCGCATTAAATCAAATAGTAATGTAAGATATATACTTAAAACTAGCCTACATTCCGGTAAAGAGTTATAAAATAAGAACTACATTACTGTTTAGGAAATTCGAGGATTTGGGAATACAAATTATTGACTATATTTCCCACACAACAGTTATACATCTATATTACTTTCTGAAGAACATCTTGCACGCACGCTGGTCGCCAACCGACTACCCTAGATTCTTCTAACATCTGGCAACAGTCTTTTGTCTCCACTAAGACCTTGACGCCCTCTAACCCTTACACACGCACTCTCATGTACAGTGTAAATGTATCACTTCCCTAACACGCCTCCTTACATTTATACTGTACACTTAATTTTATTTACATACTTGTCGAATTAACAAAATATTTAACATTTATCGCTTTATTTACATTTCTCTTATTTTACATTCATCCATGACCTAAACCTTTCAAATTTCTCTCTACACAGTGCCTTCGTAAAAATATCGGCAGTATTTTCTTCTGTACTTACTTTTATTATGTTTATCTTATTTTCCTTTACGTACTCGTGAACGTAGTGGTAATGAACTTCAATGTGTTTAGTATTTTTTGTAGAAGTTCCGTATTTTGCTATACTCATTACTCCAGAGTTATCCTCATAGATTTTTACAGGGTTATCGTCTACATTTACATCGAAGATTTTCATTAGTTCTCTGATAGTCATTACTTCGCTCACCGCTTCCGATAGAGCTACATACTCTGCATACGTCGAGGCTTTTGTCACACACCTTTGTTTTTTAGACTTCCATCCAATTACATTTCCATACAATCCAATTACATACCCAGAAGTCGATTTCCTATCTATATGATCTCCTGCCCAATCAGCGTCCACATAACAATCTATCGTTTCGCACTTTTCATTTCTTTTATAATGTAGCCCTAAATCTCTAGTCCGGTACAAATATTTCAATATTCGCAAGGCATATTTAAAATGTGTCTCGTTACAACAATCTTGAAATCTACTCAGATAATTCACACTATAACTTATATCGGGTCTGGTATTTACACTAATATACAGCAATGCGCCAATTAAATTCTTGTATCCAATGTCCTCTCTATTTATCTCAGCTTTTTCAATTTTTAAGTTGGTCTCCATAGGTGTACAGTACAATTTGCTATTATGTAATTTATATTTGTTTGCTAATGATTCTATGTATTTCTTTTGGCTTAATCTCATTTCATTTTTTAAATAATCATACTCTATATTTATTCCAAGATATTCTTTTACTTCACCTAAATCTTTCATTTCAAATTTATCAGTTAATAATTTTTTTTTACACTTTGTATCTTCCCTTTGTTTTTACTACAAATCAACAAATCGTCTACGTATATTAACAAATAAACAACATTTTCTCCCTCTCCATAAGTATATAGGCACAGCTCTATATTGTTCTTTTGAAAACCTAATCTCGTCACATACTTATCAAAACACTCATACCAGTCCCTCGGACTTTCTTTTAACCCATAAAGCGCTTTCGATAATTTACAAACTCTATTCGTTCCGTCCGCATATCCCTTTGGTTGATTTACATATACCTCCGAGGTTACTTCACCATTTAAAAAGGCAGTTTCTACATCCATTTGCTCAATTATTAATCCATTTTGACAACAATATGATAGCAATATCTTAAAGGTCTGATTACTCGCCACTGGAGAATATATGTCATCGGCTACGTTTCTTTGTTGAAATCCCCTTACCACTAATCTAGCCTTATACCTGTCCTCTGATTTTTTCGTGTAAACCCATTTTACATCTAATACTTCTTTGCCTTTTACCCTTTCTACCAATTTCCAAGTTTTATTCTTATAGAGACATTCTATTTCCTTATCCATAGCCTGTTTCCAAACTTCATTATTTTCGCAACAAATCGCCTCCTCAAATGTACGAGGGATATCTACTTTACAATAATTTGCATGAATCTCGCAAATATTTTCCTTTTCTGGATACCTTACTGGAGTTTTCTTAATACGTGTAGATCTCCTAGGAGTGTTTGAGCTTTCAATACTACTATTATTTTCATCTTTCCTACCTTCTAACTCTTCCTTATCCATACCATCCAATGAATAGTTATCTTCGCTATCATTTCTATCTGCCTCTAATGAATTTTCCTCAAAACCGATACATTTAGTGTCTGTCTCAATGACCTCTACATGTCTAGCTATTGTTACTTTCCCACCTAATAAGACTCTGTATCCTACTTCACTATATCCTAATAGAATTCCCATATCTGCCTTCTTGTCCCATTTGGAAACTCTTTTTTGTTCTGGCCTTCTTACAAAAACTTTACTTCCATATAGATGTAGATTTTTAACACTTGGTTTTTTCCCGAAGAATATTTCAAAAGGTGTCTTTCTTTCTATAGTATTCGCTAATATTCGATTTTTCAAGTATACTGCTGTATAAACTATTTCCGGCCAGTACCTTTTATGTACTTTCGCTTCCGCTAACAAGCAACGCGCCATGTCCATCACTGCTCTATTATACCTTTCCGCTGTCCCGTTTAATTCATGTACGTATGTTAGGCAATTATTTATTCCTATACCTTTATCCCTAGCAAATTTATAAATTCGATTATTTAAATATTCTTTACCATTATCGCATCTTAATATTTTTAACCTCTTGCCCGTTAAATTTTCGGCTTCATTTACGAACTGTACGAAAGAATCAAAGACCTCATCTTTTGATTTTATACAATAGATCCTAGCTATTTTACTATAATCATCGATAAATGAAATGAAATATTTTTCTCCATTGAATCCGGTAGTCTTAAAGGGACCACATACGTCCGTATGAATAATTTCCATTACTTCCTTAGCCTTAGTTCGATTATTTTTGAAAGGTAAGTTATGCATTTTGCTTTCTATACACACCCTACATTTCAAAAGTTCCTTTTCAAATTCATTCGGTATGCCAGTCACTAGCTGCTCTTTACCCAAAATCTCTAAATATTTAAAATTTACGTGTCCTAGCATCCTATGCCATCTTTCCTTTTTACTCATACCACTACGTTCGGCGCTGTTTACTAAGTGCTTCTTCCCTTTCAATATACTTTTTATTCTATATGTCCCATTCTCTTTGAACGCTACAGCTGTAAGTATATTATCCTCATCTATTACTTTCGCAATATTTCCTTTGGAAATAACCGTATTCTTATTGTCTGTTAGTTTACCTAACCTAATCAAATTTGCGGACATTTCTTTCGCGTAAAATACTTTCCTCATATTTATTTTATTTTGTTTTCCGAATGCTTCAAAATAACTTATAACATTCCCAACTCTTGTCGCTTTTATCGGTCTATTATCGCCTAAATATATATTTACCGGTTCTTTTAGGTCGATAGATTTATCGAAATAATTTATATTATTAATTATGTGATCGGTACAACCGCTATCTAATAGCCATACTATTTCGTTCTTACTTATTTCATTCGTCTCACTGCTGTTTGCTGCGTGCGCCGTTGCTGTCCATATGCCTGCTCTTGAGTTTCCATGCTCGCCCGTGCCGGTTGCTGATTGACGATGAAAGTTTCCACGTCCTCTGCTCGTATTGCCTTTGTTCCCTCTTCCTCTGTTTCGACCACGTGTTGGCCCATGCCAATAGCCGTTACTGCTTCCCGCTTGGACGCCATTTTGACACTCTCTCGCAAAGTGTCCTAATCTTCCACATCTGAAGCATCCTTCCTTTTTTGCAGAAAAGGCGTTGGTTTGCCTTTCTCCTCGATTGGATTTATTTTTCTTCTCTGCTATCTCTATTTTATTTTTTACATACGCTACCGTTTGATCCTCTTCTTTCAATGCGTCTATTATGTCCGCTATGTAGCTGTATTCTTCGGGTAACGTATTCAGCATGTAATTTCAGCTTTTCCCTCTCACTTACTTGTGCGCCCGCACTTTTTAATTCATTGATTAATTTTTCAAAGTCGTTAAAGAATGATGCTGAATCACTGTAGTTCTCCAGTCTTATGTTTTCCAATCTCCTTCTGCATACGATCTGCAGTGCCGTCGACTCTTTCAAGTACATTTCATCGAACCTTTTTATTATATCATACGCCGTTTTTCCTTCCCTAACATACTCCAATTGTCTGTTCGATATTGCACTATAAATTATATTAATCGCCTTCAAATCCTTTTCGTCCCAGTCTTCATCGTCTCTTTCGTTCTTCATTCTAGTTGTAACAACCTCGCATTCCTTATATTTGAGAAACATCGTGATTCTTTGCTTCCACATTCCATAATCCTCGCCGTCGAATATAGGTATCATGATTTCCGATCTCTCCATTTTAATTGATTCTTCTTTTTTTTTCTTTTCTTACTCAAGCGTTCCTACGTGCTCGAAGTATATTTTTTCCTCTGAAAGTTTTTTTTTCATTACTGAAAACTCACTCGCAAGATCGTAACCACGCACTAAATATCTTGTAAAGCTAGTAACCACGCTCTGCTACCAGGTTAAGGAAATTCGAGGATTTGGGAATACAAATTATTGACTATATTTCCCACACAACAGTTATACATCTATATTACTCTCTGAAGAACGTCTTGCACGCACGCTGGTCGCCAACCGACTACCCTAGATTCTTCTAACATCTGGCAACAGTCTTTTGTCTCCACTAAGACCTTGACGCCCTCTGACCCTTACACACACACTCTCATGTACAGTGTAAATGTATCACTTCCCTAACAATTACGAAACATGCATGTCTATATATAAATATATAAATAATCCATATTCTAAACTAAACCACTAATAATAATCTACAAAAGAAATAGAACACACAACGCAACACTTGGGACTAAGCGACAACCTGTCGATAGGCCAAACGCTCAAAATAATTAACACCGCAACGACTTGAGGAATTGCGTACAGAAATTCTATCATCAAACACAAATATGTAAACACACATTAAACACACAATAATCTAGAAACAAAACCTTCAATACTATGTTGTCACAATACAAGATATATATGTATATATGAAATCAAATAATTGACACATAACCTCAAATACACAACATTACATCTCTAAAGAATCTAAATGAAAATCACATTGCCAGAAGTATATACATATATACGTGTGCGTGTGCGTGTTCTATCTTATTAAATGAAGTTAATATAAAATAAATAATTAACATTTCATTTCGTATGAATACTACACTGCCAGAAGAAATATGCATATGAATACATATTTATATATATGTGTGTGTGTGTATGTTTTACACTATCGAACACACTATAAAATAAACTACTCAAAACAATAAATAACGCTATCGAAGAATTAAAAAACATTAGTCATATTAATATGACACACAACATAAATATATATATATATGTCGGAGATGAAAGGACACCGGAACCTTCGGATAGCCCCGCAACATTGCAATCTAAAGTCTACTATAACTGTAACTAAACTATTGTAGTTATTCAATCCGATTGTAATTGTTCGAGATTAGTGACGGTGAGCTTTGGCTCGAGGCGACAGTCTGTCGCCCAACGTAGCCGCGGTCAAGGGATGAACGCTTTGCCTAACAAAGGTATGGAGTAATTCTATAGCTCTCCTTAAAAGAAATATTCGTGGCGACACGCGACAGTAAACATTCCAACGGTTTCTGTCCCGTGGCTCGCCACACGCAGACCCTATTCTTCGAGTAAGATGATTGCCAGATGTCGATGCGTCTCCGCAGTACATGTTCGGCTAGCCCGAGGGCCCGTTATAAATCTTAAGGTTTAGTCAACTAAAGTCCTTCAAACAGACAAACAGTCTTTGTCCCAACTACGGGAAGATAGGGGAGACATATTTTTCAACGAGCGGCGTCTCCCACTAGCAACTTTCCCTCGAGGGCGGCTAGCATCTTTTTCTAACCACCGATATGGAGATTGACCAGTTAGCAGCAACGTCAATTTCCCTTACTTCCTAAACGAAGGCTTTCCTCGACGAATCCGATGATCTCGTGTCCTTAGACACACCCCATTATAGTTTTCCTCTGTGGCATCATCGGGACGGAAATTCATTCTTTCTTGCGATCTCATCGACGAAAAGAGTAACCCCATACGACCAGTGAATATTACGCGTTTTATTAACAAAGAGTCCGACTTAGATTTTGTGAGCCCGTACATCTACTATCCCGTTGACCGCGGATTCGTTATTGCACTTAGGATCATTGTCATTAGTTTCTCGAGTATCTAATTACCACGGTTACTTGTCCGATTCTATAATAATCGCAGTTGCACTAGTCAATGTCTTCTCTATTGCACAACGACAATGTGTAATCCAAATGAAGATTCGTTTCACGCCCCTAACCCTAATTCTAATGTAAACCCGACATTTATAATGTAAAAAATGTATATGTAATACAAAAAGAATGCAGAATATAGGTACTAATGTTTAATCTGATTTTCTGTAATTTTGACAGTTTTGTAATCTTTTATTTTTATATTTTTATATTTTCTATATCTTTGTGCTCTTGTATTTTTCATACAATTCTATATTCAAGTAACAGTATAAAAAGGATACGAAAAGTATGGAATGGCAATGCATGTAACGGTACGTGAATGTTACGCGTGCGCAAGATAACCAGGAGAGGTTGTATAGGAATCAAGAGGTCGTTGGACAAAGAGAACGTTTTTTAGCATTACCTTATGTTTAAGACATTCATATATTCTGCAGATATTAGTTCCTATCAGTATACCCACGTCGTTATTAACAAGATGTTTATGTATTTCCATTATCTTTGTTCTAAAATTCACTGTTATTTTGGGAATTTGTTAAAAAATCTCTTAATCCTTTTAGGAGATGTATCACTCTAAACTGAGATCTAAACTCAGATCACAGGTTTTTTTTTATTTTATAGATTAGATTCACAATTTGTCCAGTTTGGACATTTGGTAGAATTTTTTAGCTGTTAGATTATTATGTGGGTAGCTACCCCCAGTGGGATACCATCTTCGTGTTTGTTTGGTTGTGTCCTTTGTGAGGTCTGCTGGGTATTTCCCTTTCAGCCTTCTATCCATGTTTGAGGTGTTGATCGTTTCCGCAGCTAGCCAGTTTGGCTGTGTTCCTATTCTTTCTTTGTATTTTTCTGCGTGTCTGCTAATTTTCTCTTTGACCATTGGTATTCCCAGGTCCTTCCGTATGCCTTCGCTTCTAACGTACCATGGGGCGTTTACTATTGTTCTAAGAATTTTAGCTTGTACTGTCTCTATTTTGTTTATATGGCTCATTGCCGCTGCCCCCCATAGTGGTATTCCGTACGTCCAGATTGGTTTTATGATCGTTTTGTATATTTTTAATTTATTTTCTATGCTTAATTTGGATTTTCGACTTGTTAGCCAATGCATTTGTCTCCTTGTTGTCTGTATTTTGTCTATTATTGATTTAGTATGCTGTTTCTATGTGAGTTGTGTTTCTAGGTGGTCTAGTCCTAGGTATTTGACTTGCCTTGTTTGCGGTATGTGCGTGCCGTTCAGTAGGATGTTTGATGGTGTCTGTTTTCGCAGTGTGAGTGTAATATGGTTGCATTTATCGGGGTTTGCTTTTATTTGTTTATCTTGCAGCCACTTTTCTATTTTTGTGATATGTTCTTGTAGTAATTTGACTGCTGTTTCTGGGTTAGTGTGCCTGACTAGTACAGCTGTGTCGTCCGTGAGTGTCAGTATTTTGCTATTGGTAGTTGTTGGTATGTTTTGTGTATAGTATTGATCCTAAGACGCTTCCTCGCGGAACCCCTGCCTTTATGTCTTTAACTTCAGAGTATGTGTCCTTGATTTTTATTACGAAGGTTCTGCTGCTTAAGTAAGATTTTATTAATTGGTATATTTGCTCCGGAAATTGTTTCCTGATTGTTTGTAGTAGGCTTTCGTGGTTTATTTTGTCAAATGCTTTATCTATGTCCATAGAGAGGGCTGTACAGTATTGTTTGTTTTCTAATGCTAGTATTATTTCTTTAATGAGCCTGTGCATTTGCTCTATAGTGGAGTGTATGTTTCTGAATCGAAATTGGTGATCTGGTATTAATTTTTCCTTCTATATTTGTTAGGGAAGTGATACATTTACACTGTACATGAGAGTGTGTGTGTAAGGGTTAGAGGGCGTCAAGGACTCAGTGGAAACAAAAGACTGTTGCCAGATGTTAGAAGAAAAACAATAGACAACGTTAGATCAGAAGGACGGTTTCAAGGTGGGACGACCGAAAGGTCAGAGTGTGCGAGTCGAAAAGTGTGTGTGTTGCGAGAGACAGAGCTAATCGAGTCGTCGAAGAGTAGAGTCGTTAGAGTTAATCGAGACACCGAAGAGTAGAGTCGGTTGGCAACCAGCGTGCGTGCAAGACGTTCTTAGAGAGGAATATAGATGTATAACTGTTGTATGGGAAATATAGCCAATAATTTGTATTCCCAAATCCTCGAATTTCCTTAACAATATTATTGGTTTTATGCGGTTGCATATTATTTCCTCTAGTATTTTGGAAAACACAGGAAGTAGTGATATTGGTCTGTAAGATGCAGTTTGGTGTGGTTCTTTGCCTGGTTTAGGTAACATTATCTCCTGTGCTAGTTTCCACAGTTTAGGAAAGTATTGGATTCTTAGTATTGCATTGAATATTATTGTCATTAGTGTTATCGCTTTTGGCGGAAGGTTTTTCAAGATTTTACCATTGATTAGGTCGATTCGTGGTGCTTTATTGTTTTTTGTTTTCTCGATTATGTTTCTAATTTCTTGTGCTGTTGTTTTAGGTATGGTATAGTGGTTGTCAGTTGAGGTACTAGTGGTAAACGCATCCTCGTCCGTATGACATTTGGGGTTGCTGTTGTTGATATTATGTGGTATAAATGTGTTTCAAAGGTGGTTGGAAAATTCTTCAGCTTGCTCTTCGTTGCTTCTTGCCCATGTGTTGTCTGCCGTCCTGATTGCTGGGACTAGTTTTATTGGTTTCTTTTTTTTTCGTGGCTTTCCATAGGGAGTAGTTGGAGTTCTCGTGAGCAGAGAGTGACTCTATGAATTTTGTGAATTCGTTATTGTTGTGCACTTTTATTTTGTTTTTTATTTCCTTTGCAAGTTTGTTTAGGTGATTTTTGTTTTCTCGTGTTCTATGTTTTTGCCATTTTGCTTTCGCTTTTCTTTTTTCTCTAATTTTTTCAAGTATGTCTAATGGAATTATTTTTGTTTGTCTGTTGGTTGGTTCAGGTATAGTGGTTGTCCATGATGCTTCTTGGATAGTTTCTGTCAATGGTGTTACTGCCTGTTCGACGTGTTCGGGTGTTTCCAATGGGATGCTGCAACTGGTTTTGCTCTCGATTATTTCTTTAAAAATTTGCCATTTGGTTGTTCTGTTGCATAGTGTCCCTGGATTGCTATAAAGTATTAATTTGTTTCTGTAAGCAATTGGGCTGTATGCAATGGAGCTGGGTGTTATTTTTAGTTTATTTGCGTTTAGTCCCTTTGTAACTGCAAAATCGAGTAGGCCAGGTATTTTGCTCAGGTCTGTCGGCCAGTATGTCTTCCTGTGGATAATATATTGAGGTTGTTGTTAATGTATTTTTCCAGGGTTCTACCTCGAGGTGTGGTAATTCTTGATCCCCATAGCGTGGGTTTGCATTGTAGTCTCCCGTTGCGATATACTTGTCACCTAAGTGTTGAAAGTACTCTTCCCACGTTTGTGATGTCATTTTGTGTCGCGGTGGTACATATACTGCTGACAACTGTAAATGGTTGCTGCTAGTTTGTACAGTAACGGTGGTTGCTTGTATATATTCCTTACTAGCTTGGCTGTGTTAGTGGTGTTTAATGTCGTTTCTTATTATTACTGCGGTCCCTCCGTGTGATTTTCCTGAAGGATGCTTGGTATCATATATTGTGTAGTACGGTATTTTTATGTAACTTTTTATAGTGAAGTGTGTTTCCGATACGAGTAGTATGTCGATATTATTATTATACAGGAATGTTTTAGTTTCTAGGGCCCTTTGTTGTAGTCCGTTAGAGTTCCAGGCTGCTATTTTAAGCATGTCCATTTTTATTTTTTACTTAGCAAGTTTGTGAGTAGTTGTAACATGACTGTTGTTTGTTGTACTTGTTGCCTTAGTATTGTGTTTTTCTCACTTACCATTTTTCTTAATATCTCTGTACCTTTAATGGATTGTCTGAGCATTTCTTTGATTTCTGTATCGTCTTCGGTGTTGTTGCTTTGATTCTGTTTGTTTGTGGGCGTTGTTTGTCTAATGTTTTGGGTTACTTGCGCGTAGCTGCGGTTTCCTTGGGGATCGGTGTTTCCGTTTATAGCTTTTGGTTCATTTTGTGCTTTCAATGTTACTTAATTATCCGTTATACTTTGTTGTGGTTGGTAGTTGTTGATTGATCTATTGCCAAGTGGTGGAAACTGTTTACGTTGTGATTGTTTGCTGATTTCGCATCCTTTATAGCTGGCTGGGTGGTTTCCATTACAGTTGTAACATTTTACTTCATTTATTTTCCCTACGTATGGACAATGTGTTGTTAAATGCTTCGTATCGTATCTTGTCATATTGTTTATTGCTCTTGTTTGATGACCAATTTTTGCTAATTCGTCACTTAATTTTTTTTGTGTTAGTTTTTGAATGTAGTCCTCTTATAACTATTTCGTAGCTCCTTTCCGTTTTCAGCTGGTATGTGTGGTACACAGCGTTTTTTCTTTTAATTCTTTTATCACTTTCCTATAATTTTCTGGGGTGTTTATTTGAATTTTTACTTGTTCTAATTTTGTTTGTTTTATTGTGTAGTTTTCCTTCCCAGCTATATCGTTTAGTGGATCAATAAGCGGGTCTATTATCTGGGCGTCGACAAATATTGGTGGTGGTTTTGTAGTTTGCGTTGATTTAGTTGTGTTTTTGGTTGTTGGGTCGTCTATTTCTTCCGTAAGTGAGCTGAAGGAGTTTCTTAATGGTAATTCTTGCAGCCATCGCTGCTTTTCTGTATCTGAATTTCCTGTTATTTTTCGTTTCTTGTTATAACTTGCCACCTTCCAGCCTTCATCCTGTTGGGTTAATTCGTTATTGGTAATATTCTCTTCATTGTTTGGTATTGTTTCCATATCAACTTCGTTTGTAGCTGAGCATTCCTGTTCTTCGTTTATTGGTTGGCTTGGTTTTGATATGTTTGTTGTTTTATTTATGTAGTATTGTTCGTCTTTGTTAATTATTTTTATCGGTGGGATGTGCTTTTTCATTTTAGTTTTGCTTGTAGTCTTCTTAGTAGAAGACACGAGTTTCCACCATTTAGCTATGGGCGTTGCCGTTCGTAACTTTCTCTTCCCCACTTGCCGCACTTTTTCTGAAGCACTGTTTTACACGTCCGTTTGGCTCGGTTGCTCTGGCAGAACTCGATTTACAACATTGAGAACATTTATATCGAAAATTCTTTCTCGCATGAAGCTTCTGTATTAATACAAAAGGCACGAATTAAGATATATGATTGTTCACAAGTATTAGAGCACTTGCTGATCTTATAGATTTTATAGAAAATGTGATACATGATTGACCAAGATTATTAAGAAAATGAAGTTTACATTCGTATGAGATTAACGATCCGAAATACACACTTTGTGAAAATTCGTGACAGTTGGAGGAAAAGTAATGAATTAACGATTATGTGACAGCAATTAAAATCCATCGATCTAAGGTCTTTATTAAATTAAATAGTTCAAAATCGTTTACATATTAGGTGATCCCATAAGTTTTTGTGTATATATTTCATGTGTCGATTTCTAAACATACGGCTATACGGGACCAATGCACTTGAGCTTAGCTGATCGAGAACAGGCTAGAGTAGATCTTCGTGGGCATAAGATCGTAATATAGTGAACACAGTGACTTCTAACAGTAAAAAATCACGAGTGAAATGCGTATCCATTTTCGACATCTCATGTTATATGAATTTCGGAAAGAAAGTTCGGTAACAATTGCCAGGAAAAACATATGTGCTGTTTACGGAGAAAATACGCTTTCATCTCGCACCTGTAGGAAGTGGTTCCAACGTTTTAGAGCTGGGAATTTCTGTTTAGAAGAGGAGGTACGCTCCGGGCGTCCTCCTCAGACAGACGGAGATAAAATTCGGGATCTTGTTGAAAAATCACCAAGTTTGACAGTTCAAGAGATGTCAAATGTCCTGAAAATACCTAAGACAACGATTCATAGGTGTTTAAAAAAATGGGGATGGTGTCAAAGTTGAACGTTTGGGTGCCCCATGAACTTACGGAACGGAACCGTCTTGAACGAACGACAGCGTGCATGTCATTAATTGCACGTAATAAACGTGAACCATTCCTTAAACGCCCCTGGTAACTGGTGATGAAAAGTGGATACTTTTCGAAAACCCTGAACGGAAACGTAGCTGATCCCAACGAAATCAGCCACCTGAACGCTGTGCAAAACCAGGGTTACATCCGCGTAAAGTTCTTTTGTGTGTATGGTGGGATTATAAAGGAATACTCTATTTTGAACTTTTATCTAGTGGTGATACCATTAATTCAGACAAATATTGCGCTCAGTTAGAAAAATTAAGGGAAGCACTAGCTGAAAAACGGCCAGGTTTAGTGAATAGGAACAACGTTATCTTCCATCACGACAATGCTAAACCGCATGTCGCGAAAAGCGTTACAAAAAAATTGTCTGAATTTAATTGAAAAATTTTACCACATCCCCCATATTCCCCAGACATTGATTACCATCATCTGATTACCACCTGTTCAGAGCATTACAACACTTTTTAGTAGCTAAAAGATTTGAAAATATTGACACTCTCAAAAATAGCATAGAAAATTATTTTAAAGAAAAACAAGAGAACTTTTATCGAGACGGAACCTACCAGAAAAATGGGAAGAAGTTGTACAACGAGAGGGGGATTACATTTTTTCATGAAACTGAAAGGTATGTAAACGATCTTAACATATATAACCTCTCGAAAAACGGCACGAACTTATGGGATGACCTAATAATTAAACAACTATAAATATATCAAAAGATTATAATAAAAGAATGTAATAGAATATCTAATGTCCGTACTTGTAAATACAACGAAAAACGTAACGTGTAGATTGCAGATGTTTATGAATGTAAAATTTGCGAAAAGCATATGAAAGTTATACACATAAAATATACAAATATTGACATATGCACGAAAACTATGCGTATATGCACAAAGATATGTACAATTTATGAGTAATATGTCTAATATTGATTTATTAACGTTATGTGAATTGATACAAAAGGATATTTAACAATTTCGTTTTAAATAAAAATCTATTTATGACGACGCGCCAAAATTCGCATTACGATAAATTACGATAAATTATAAATTGCTTTTCCGTATCTGCAGCACTCGAATTGTACAAGTAATGTGTGCGTTTGAGGGCCCGACCTTTTGGTCGACTGCGCCATACCTGCAGTAAAAACGCATACTGGCTTCGCATTTAGATGTTCGCGTTCGACTTGGGAATGGCGCGCATAGATGGTCGGCGCGCGACTTGCCCTCTCCTTGCGGATCATTGGACAAGTTAAACCTACCCTTTCGGGCGGCAGCTCGCTTAGCTGGCGCCACGCGATACCTGCCACCATATAGCTCGGTCCCAGCAGGTTGGCTCTCCAGCCGATTATTCCTGCTCGGCAACCATTTTGTAGGCTTACCGCTTGCACCGACGGTCACAGGTTTCCTCTCCAGCTCGCACGCTTCGTGCTTTTTTCTGCGCCCCGGTTCTTCGTTACTGTTGTTTTCTTGGTTCTATCTTGTTTATTGTTCTATCTTCGATCCAGTGTTCTGTTTGTTGTATCCGTTTATTTCTTCGTTGCGATTCTTTGTTTGGTTGTTGTTGTTGTCTCTATAAACTTGAAATATAAATGCAATTTCCTTTTAAATACAGTAACGAGGTTTATTCAATTTCGATAACATTGTATTAGTAAGATATCGAAGCTAGCAACTTTTCGTTGAAGTTTATTTTATATTTCTTAAATTATTCGGGTAAAGATAACTCCACACTGACGGCCTATTGTCCACAGACAGATGTCGTAGTAATCGGCGGACAATGTCTGTCAGTGAAACTTAAGGCGCGTACGGGCAGACTACAGGTATCTGTAGACATTGCCTGCCGACAACACATGCCAAAACATGTATATAAACTGCCTGCAAGCAACGTCGCTTGTCCACTAGAAGTTTGCCGGGTATCACTGCGTATCGATGAGTCGAAGATGCCTTGGAGATGCAACACACGGATCGTTTAAATCTACCTGTAATCCAATCAAGCTAGCCTAAAAAAAAGACAAATTCAACATTAAATTGTATCGGACATTTTGCTACAACGCTCAACTGATAGAAATCATGCTCAGGAACAAATATATGTCTTTGCTAACTTTCTAAATATATGTAGACGACGTTTTAAATTGCTAGTAGTTGAAACAAACAATATGATATATTTTTGAGTGATCTATAAGGATTTACAGGCCCACTGGGAAATCTTATTAGTGTTCTCTTGCACTATGTATTAAAGCGCATCAACACCGATAGAAGCACTGTACACGCGATATCGTCGCGTCGTGTCTCCTGAAAATCGCCGATAAGTCGCTCGAAACTTTACTGGAAACATTTCTCCATGTTCTACTGACAATCACATAGCATGTGTCATTGCTGGAATTTGATAAATTTGGTTGAGAACACGAAAGAATTTTCCGTTTACAGCAAAGCAAGGGACTATCGAGTTGGAACAATTCGTGTTTGAAAATAGCGTTCTATGCTAAAATAGCGGTGGAAATTATACTACATGTAAAAGTGAGTCATAAAAACAAATACAATTTTCTTATTTTCTATCTTTTTTACTTTTATCGCAAGTTTGATTTCTATACATATAACTGTTTTCAATTTAAGGAGGAACTTATTTTCTTAAGGGCTTTTCATACAAATTTGAAAAATAACTGTTGTTTTTGATCCCTTATCTCTATCTTTATCCTTCTATTTTTGTGAGACTGTATCGGTTATTTATTCTTAATATTTACAATCCGAAGTCTAATTTATGTGCCGTATTAATTTTCTGTGAATAATTTAGAGATATGTGAAATCTTGCTATATATATATATATATATATATATATATATATATATATACTGTTTGGTACCTATTAGAAGTGCGTTCGATCTAATGTGGAAAATTCTTAATTTTAATAAAATAGTTTCAAATTGCTAAGGCTGGGGCAAACTAAGAAGTTTCTGGAATATACAGGGTAGTAAGTCGCTTCGCAGATATGTGTACATCGGGACAATATGTTACATATGTAATCCCTTACACAGTTTCGTATTATCTTGTAAAATAATCATTCTTCTTTTAATATCGGTTGGTTTTTATATTTTTATTTCATTTATCTCATAGATTATAATTCCTTTAGGAAATTTTTGCAAAAATTTTCGCGCGTATTCCAAGTTGGCCCGTTGACTAGTTGGCAAAAAGAATTCCGCCGGCAGACGTATGCCGATGCCGTAAATCATTTCGGCCGCCGTTGCGTTTAGGTCCTCCTTTATCGCGGTTCTTATACCTAATAAGACGATCGGGAGAATTCCGACCCAGTTGCTCGTGTCGTGGCATTTGATCACCGCCTTTAATTGTCTGTGTAGGCGTTCTACCATCCCGTTAGACGCTGGATGGTAGGCCGTTGTACGCAAATGTTTGACGCCGAGCAACCGGCATAATTCCTCGAATAAACGCGATTCGAATTGACGTCCTTGATCAGTCGTAATTTTCAAGGGTACGCCGAAACGAGATATCCAGGTAGAAAGGAGGGCCGAAGCCACGGTTGACGCTTCCATATCGGCGATAGGTATGGCTTCAGGCCAACACGAAAAACGATCGATACACGTAAGGCAATAACGGTATCCTTGCGAATATTGCATTGTGATGATATCTACGTGTATATGCTCGAACCGGCCCGCTAGCGTTCCGAACGTTCCGACGGGCGAGGATACGTGTCTGGTGACTTTGTTGCGCTGACACGGTATGCATTGTCGTGTCCACGTTCGGCAATCTTTATTTACCGACGGCCAGACGAAGCGCGTCGCTACCAATTTTCGCGTAGCTCGCATCCCCGGGTGGGAAAGTCCATGTAGCGCTTGGAATACGGTGCGGCGTAACGGTTCCAGTACGTACGGTCGCACGGTCTCGGTTTTAATATCGCAGTATAACTCGACGTTGTGATCGGGAAATCGTACTTTTCTCAGCTGCAACGCGCTCGAGCCAGCGTTGATAATTTTGCGTAGCTCGCTATCCTTTTCTTGCGCTGCAGCTAGCGTATGGTGATCTATTGGTTTTCCGATCGCTTCGATGCGAGATAGAGTATCGGCTACGTTATTTTCTACCCCTTTTATGTGACGGATATCCGTCGTAAACTGTCCGACGTAGTCCAGATGTCGAAACTGTCTCGGCGAACACTTATCGAGGTTCTACAAACATTGTGGCCTTTTTCCTACTTAGTTCGGTAATTTTCAATTTTAAGGTGTTGAACAATTTCGTTTCGTTGTAATTTAAGATTTGTTAACGAGCACTTTTCACAAACTGACCGCTGTTACTTGTCTTTGGATCGTTGTTTTGTGAATACGGTGAATGTAGGAATAAGAAAGAAGAGAAGCAATTGAGATACAACGAGATACCTTACAGATTTTATATCTAGACAAATAAAGTCAAAAGAAATATAATTTAACCAGTGTCTGGATCCATTTGGACTAGTCAGCAAATAACGGAAGTTGTTTAACTTAGTGTCATAAGAAGCCAAGGTATCTCTAAACGACGGATTTAGTATCAACATTCATTGTAACTTCAAAGAATTGTGTCGGACTTAGGCATGGTCTTCTGTGCAGTTGACCGAACGTTGCGCATTTCCAGAGTTTAGCTATCGTCCAATATCATTTTGATCGTGAGATTCTCGAAAATCCAATTAAATCGTTTTATAACAATGAAATAAAAAATATGAAAACTTCGTTTTTCTTATTTTGGCAATTTATGAGTAATTGCGTTATCGCTGGAGCAGACAAAGAAAACACCGGAAACTACTTGCAGTGATCAGTTCCGCGAAGTAGTGGGGATAACTCGTATCCGCTTAAAATTTGAAGAGACAAATTTTCGACTCTCTGAGCGACGTTTATTTCGTCAGGACTATCAATTGTCGTTTGAACGTTGTGTTTCGATCGTTCGCGGAGAGACGCGATCGCGAGATAGCACGTCAACGAGAGTTGTAAGTTCCCGTTACGATTAAATAATCGACGCCACGAACTGATCGATTCCCTTATTTCGATTAGGATAATAAGGGTAGTTCAATGAATTCCACAGAATTAACACAAATAAATTAACGTTTATTTTAACAAATTATCAACTAGGAAGACATAAAGAGAACAACAAAAAGAAATGTAACTGCGTTTTGCTTGATAAGTAATGCGCGATATAAGAGATGTGTTGACGGTTCGGCTTCTCGAAAAGTTCTGCACGCCTTTCGATTTTTTCCGTTTTTTCTGGAAGGCGACCCCCACTACGTTCGGATCACGCCACATTCTTTTACGCGAGGTAAAATAACGGCCACGAATCGACGTTTCTGGAGGTCGCCCTGCTTAATGAACCATGCGCTTGCCACTACAATGTTTGTTTGCCGGGCAGCCGCGACGATCCGTCTGCGACATTATAGTGCCGCGATCGACAGTTAAGAATATGATCTATGGTAAGCCGCATGGCGTAACACGTTGCATTAATTTCTCTAATGTAATTTCGCGTACCTTTAACTGTAACTCAGTTCTTTCGGTACTTAACGAGAGAGCCGAAAATTTCGTCGTTTTAAAGTTTGACGATCTCGATAATTGTTAATTGTGTAATTTCGTGCTCCTGATAAGGATCGATAACTTACAATTAATATGCATAAAAATAATTACAAATATTGTTAAATATGCCCGCCTTGATATTCAGTACATTTATTATTTCTTCGTAACATGTTTTTAAAGACGCTTAATAATATCTCTTCACTTATTTGTGACACTCGCCTTTCGATATTCTCCTCAGCGGTTTCGATTTGTACACATCAGTCTCTAACATCCCACAGAGAAAGAAGATTATTCTATTCTCTCCGTTTATTACGCCCCAAGGCTTACTATAGGCCGTGTTCCTAACCGTCGCAAACAGATCGTCTTACATGACCGTCGAGATATACACAAAGTAGCGATAAACGCATAGTTGTCGTCAAGCAGCGAGTTCCAGAAACATCTATTCGCCTTCGGTGCGTTATTTTATCCGCATAAAGAAAGAAGCTGGTATACGTGATCATAGGCGCGAACGGTGGCGTGATCCGAGCGTAGTGGGGGTCGTATCTCAGAGAAGACAACGAAAAGGATCGAAGAGTAATCGGTCCCTTCTGAAGAGTCAAACGTTATAAATTGCTTAGTCTAACGAATTCATTGAGAGATATCGCAATGTCGGGTTGAATTCCTATAACATATCAACTGTATTTATCGCTAAATAATTTGTGACGTTCTTATTATTACATTCATTATTTTTAAATATACAAGCTATATTAACCTGTTAATACAGTGTTAAATTCATTGAACCACCCCTATTATCGTAACAGAAATCAGGGGATCGATCAGTTCGTGGCGTCGGTTATCTAATTGCAACGGGAATTTACTACTCCCGTTGACGTGCTTTCTCGCGATCGCGTCTCTCCGCGAATGCTCGAATAAACACGGATTGCTTTTTAACTAAACGTATTCATACCCTGTTTTCTCAAAATCGAAAGCTTAAAACATCCGTTCTTACTGATGTTATTTCAATTATATTTATATCGCGTTATTTCGATTATCTAATATATTTTTTACTTTTTTCATGTAAAATCATCATTTTACCAATTGTACCATAATTATTAGGAAGCTCTGTTAGAATTTAATCTTGGAATTAAGATTAATAATCTGTGGAAGACACAATGTTTGTGTTGAAACAATATAATGTGATATTTATTAAACAATTATTACAGGAATTATAAGTGTGTGTGTTCTGGAATGTAGACAGTTGGCTAGTTATTCACAGACTGACTGGCTTAGTGACCCATGGCCCTTGAAAAGGTTTTGAACCCCACTCTCTATGCAGTAATGAGTGTGACCTGTGTGGGTGTCTGTGTGGCGTCACATGTGCCACAGAACCTTCTAGTAGCTTCTCGACGTGCCCATCGGGAATGTTCCATCCATATTCCTACGCTTCTTCCGCCGAATTCTCGAAAGAGCATGCACGTGCTAGCCGCCGTGGTACATCTCACGAACGCACGCTAATGAGGATATCGCTGAACAACGAAGGAAAGAATCCGTTCGATCAATCACCTCATCTGTATGCGATTAATATCGTTGTATTCCAACAAACTCTGAACAATAACTTAAACACGAAACTGTAATTTGTGTCTTTATAATTTGCAACGTTGTTAAAATTTTGTATCTCCCTTTGCAAATGCAAATAATTTAAATGAAAAAATACATGGTTTTTAAATCGTTTCTCTTATATTCGTAGTAATAATTTCGTTCTACAGTGAATGCATTTATTATTCAACGACGTGATTTTCGGTTGTTTATTGGAAAGTTATAATGCTGCTGATCTATAGAATTAGTACTGACTGTTATAGTAATATGCACAGCGAGTCATTTGTAATAAATTGTAATTACTTGTAATGTATATCGATTGTAATTACTCGTAAACCACTCAATTCATAAATGCATACATATGTGGCCGCACTCGACAGCACAAATACGACAACTCGACACTAACTAATACCAGACAACGGCAGCGCAGTGGTTAGCGCCTCAAGTTACGAACGTTCGGGATCTGGGTTCTTAAATCCCAGCGACCGTAGTCCGATTTTTCTTCCACGATTCTTAAATGAAAAGAAAATACAGCAGTACCCTAGCAGCGACATCTACAGCCAGCGGTAGATTTTTCTTCATCGCCCGCGATGCTCGCCGCCGCGAGCTATCTCTCTAGTAAGGAGAACCATAGCACTATCTTCTAGGGCATCGTCAAAGGCACGCGGACTACTTCACTGGTCGTAACTGTTTTATTCTTGTTCGACATATCGTTAGCGCGCCCGGAATCACGATCATTGAAATCTCATTAGCTCGATCACGTCGGGGTCACTTACACCTCACATATTTCAAATAAAATCTGCATAATTCTGAAGGAAACACAACTACATTTGGGTTATCTTGTTTTCACAGAAACCTGAGAATTGCTCAGAGTATTTTAATAAAATATTCAACTACTTTAAAACGCAAAAAATAGTTTATTGTATGGAATATATAGAGTGGTTCACGCAATTGTTTCGGCATAATTGGAAAATTCGAAATGTGTAGCTTTAAAAATATTGCAGAGGAAAAATCGGATTCGTCGAGGACAACCTTCGTTCAGAAAGTAAGGGAAATTGGCATTGCTGTTAATTGGTCAATTTGTATATCGGTGGTTAGAAAAGGATGCTAGCCGCTCTCGAGAGAAAGTCTCTAGTGGGAGACGTCGTTCGTTAAAAAATAGGCGTTTCGACCGTTCGCGGAGAGACGCGATCGCGAGATAGCACGTCAACGAAAGTTGTAAGTTCCCGTTACGATTAAATAATCGACGCCACGAACTGATCGATCCCCTTATTTCGATTATGATAATAAGGGTAGTTCAATGAAATTCCACAGAATTAACACAAATAAATTAATGTTTATTTCAACAACTTATTAACTAGAAAGATATAAAAGGAACAAAAAAAATGTAACTGCGTTTTGGTTGATAAGTAATGCGCGACATACCACATGTGTTGACGGTTCGACTTCTCGAAAAGTTCTGAACGCCTTTCGATTTTTTTCGTTTTTTCTGGAAGGCGACCCCCACTACGTTCGGATCACGCCACATTCTTTTACTGCGAGGTAAAATACGGGCCACGAGTCGACGTTTCTGGAAGTCGCCCTGCTTAATGAACCACGCGCTTGCCACTACAATGTTTGTTTGCCGGGCAGACGCGACGATCCGTCTGCGACATTATAGTGGCGCTATCGATAGTTAAGAATATGACCTATGGTAAGCCGCATGGCGTAACATTCTCCCCCCGTTGAGAGGGTACCGATCAAACTAGCGAGGTGTGGCTGAAATTCCCATCTTATTTCGTCTCGGTGGCTAGTTGTTCGGGTTTCTCGAGATCGGGTTGAATTGGCAGTGGGACAAGCCTTTTGACGCCCCGATCCAAAATGCTCTTTGCCGTCTGAACTGTAGCTGTCCGGATGACACCATCGGCGCCTGGATGAACCTTGATAACTCGGCCCAGAGGCCAATGCATGGAGGGAACGTTGTCCTCTCTGAGGATGACGATTGTGCCCTTTTGGATGCTGTGTCCACCCTTGCTCCATTTATTGCGGTTGGTTAGCTCGTTCAAATACTCCTTATGCCAGCGGTTCCAAAAATGTTGTTTAAGCTGTTGGATATGCTGCCATTTGGAGAGTCGGTTCGATGGAATGTCTCTGAAATCTCGATCACGTAAGCACATTAATGAATCGCCAATGAGGAAATGTCCGGGAGTGAGGGCTAGGAGATCATTTGGATCGGTGGAGATAGGAGTTAGCGGGCGGGAATTGAGGACTGCTTCTATTTCTATGATAAGAGTATTACGGTGTTAAGCTCATATGTTTCTGTTTCTCCACTCGCGCTGCGCCATAATATCCTTTGATATTTCCGATCCTCTGGTCGTACGAGGAATTGCCGATACATTTTCTCGATGTCGCCAGTCAGTACGTACTGATGAGCGCGGAATCTAATTAATATACAAAATAAATTGTGAATTGATTCGAGAATATAGGATTTCCCCATTTTCATGATTATCGTGATTTTTGTATAAATATATTTTTTAACATACTAATAATTAGGTACTTATAAATTAGTATTATCAATTATTTTGCATTTATAATTCCGCCTCTAGTATAAGTATTAATTGAAAACTAACTTTATGTTTCAAAAAGTACTAGCAAAGTCGTTGAGTAACAAGCCACTGATGCTAACACAAATAGCATTGTCGTAATTAAATATTTCTAAATATTCATTTTTCATTTTGGACCTGTAGAAACAATTTATTATATATACTATTAGCTAAGTAATTGCATATTTAATTAAGTCGAAATATAAAACTTAGTTATTTTAATAATTTAAAAATAAAAAACTGACAAACATTTCAATTTAATTTATGGTTGGAACAAAAGACAGTTATTTTTCATTAATTGAAATATTGCAATGCAGAGTACTTTCCAAAATACGCCGAGAGTATTCCTGATGGTGAAACGAGCGTTGCTTCATCGAACGCAGCTAAAGAAAACAACATCTATGTAGTTGGTGGTACGATGCCTGAAATAGAGGGCGATAAATTGTACAATACCTGTACTATTTGGGGTCCCGATGGAACTTTGATAGCAAGACACCGAAAGGTAAGTAATATATTCCTTTATGGCTTTGAATTTGAAAATATCGGGGTGAAGAAAGTGACTCTATCTAGGAATAATTTAGGAATATACATATGTACATACGTATACTATAACCAATTCTATAATTTACGGTTTATAAAATACGTTATGATACGGGAAACGCCCATTTTTGTTGTAATGTGTTTGTTGTTGTATAAATTTTTCACATACGAAAATACTTATTTTTTCTCCTTTTTAAACATTATTAAATGATAAGATTTTTTAATAAAAGAAAGTGATAAAAACGCTGTCAGTTATTAAATAAAAAATAATTAAAGTTTAGGAGTTGGTAACTTTGATATTAATTTACAAAAGTTGCAGCAATAGAATTAGCGATTACATTTTTATGTTATTAGGTACATCTATTCGTGTTAAGGAAATTCGAGGATTTGGGAATACAAATAATTGACT
The DNA here is from genome assembly GCF_051014615.1 of Bombus vancouverensis nearcticus. Lineage (NCBI taxonomy): Eukaryota > Metazoa > Arthropoda > Insecta > Hymenoptera > Apidae > Bombus > Bombus vancouverensis. The sequence continues at coordinate 386,681 of NW_027468942.1, forward strand.
ATATTTCCCACACAACAGTTATACATCTATATTACACTCTGAAGAACGTCTTGCACGCACGCTTGTCGCCAACCGACTATCCTAGATTCTTCTAACATCTGGCAACAGTCTTTTGTCTCAACTAAGACCTTGACGCCCTCTGACCCTTACACACACACTCTCATGTACAGTGTAAATGTACCACTTCCCTAACAATTTTTATGATTAGATTTAAATTATTAATATTTGTATTTTTAGTAATATTAATTAGTTCTTTTATTTTATTATATAGAATTAGATATATAAATTTAAATAATAAATATTTAATTAATCGTTTTTATTATTTAATATTAATGTTTTTAATATCAATAATTTTTTAAATTTTGAGACCTAATATATTAACTTTATTATTAGGATGAGATAGTCTGGGTTTAATTTCTTATTGTTTAATTATTTATTATCAAAAATTTTTATCATTTAATTCAGGAATAATTATAGTAATTTTAAATCGTGTAGGAGATTCTAGTTTATTAATAATTATTTCTTTTTTAGTAATTTTTGGTACATGAAATTTAATTTTATATAAAATAGATTTATTAATTTTATTAATGTTCTTTTTAATAGTATTTACAAAAAGTGCACAATTAATATTTATGATGTGATTACCAGCTGCAATAATTACTCCTACTTCTGTGTCTTCATTAGTTCATTCATCAACTTTAGTTACTGCTGGAATTTATTTATTAATCAATTATGAGATAATAATTGATTTTAAATATAAAAGATTTATTTTAATAATTTCAAGAATAACAATATTAGTTTCAGGAGTTATAGCTAATTTTGAAATAGATTTTAAAAAGATTATTGCTTTATCAACATTAAGTCAATTAGGTCTTATAATAAGAATTTATTCTTTAGGAATAACAGATTTAACATTTTTATCATTGTAATACAATACAATAATTCGCGAACAGATCACTCGTTAATTGCTTTTAAAAGAATTACCACGGAAGCTTCCTAACACGCTACCCGGGGGCCAGGGATTTATTTCGTCGATAAGTTAGGTTATTAAACTTATGTTCTTTCATTGAAGACATCGATGGACGCTGTGTTCCAGAAATAGCCAATCACACTTGGCGAAGCATAATAGTAATTTACAATAACAAATACTTAAGAATGCCTAATTTTGTTAAACATAGGGTTCAATTTACAATTATGTAAATATTACTTCTTGAAAGTAACTTCTTAATCAATTTTAACAAATTTTGTAAAATCATGTAATAAACCTTATTATTTATCATACGCGTGTATTAAGCCAATTGCCAACCGAACATATTCAAACTGTATTTTTTTCAAAACGGGACCTTAAGCTCAAAAGCTTTATTTCACATATTCGACTTGTTCTTGTATGTGGTATCAGCACCTAGTCGGATGCCCGCGTTATGCAGGACACCCTGATGGCGTTGAACGCAACGATTCAAATTGAACTGAAAAGTCGTTATGTTTTCAGAGGACTTGTGTGTAGAGGATGGTTGATCGTGAGATTTATTAGACAAGATTGCTCGTTGTTGAAACCTTCAAGTATATTTTCAAATGATTAAATAAATAATTATAGATAATGTTCGCAAGGACGGTAGATACTCGTAGATACTGATCCATAACTCTCGTGAACTCTTTACGATTGCGTCCGTTTAAACTGGTATAGTATAAACAGATCGGGCGAGAGTCGGAGAATTCAAATTCGTCTTTGTTCGACGGTTCGACGGTTCGACGGTAACGTAACGGCGACATTGTTTTGCCCGGAGTTTATTTATTAATATATTATGTATGTCCTCACGATCTTGATACTCCGAAGCAAAAAAACAACAACATGATTTGAAATGTTCTCTAGCTCATGTACCGCTACGTGTACTTTCAAGGAGCAAAACTGACACAGTTCCGCTTGTGACGCGAGACGGAGATTATCGTTTCACTTGCTTTAACGCATTTTTGCCATTGAAAGACACTAATTTCTGTGACTTGCTTTATCTCTGTTATAAATCTCTCTTTATATTTAAAATTTTATAGTTTTTGTGCAAACGTAAAAGGTAAGTAAATATTAATAAATATTATAATAATATAATATAATGCTATATAACAATATTAATAAATACTTCGCTATTTACTTATTTTATTTCCATTAAGGTATATTGTATTTTTCATTGCATTACTTTCATTTTTATTTAGTGTAATAATAAACGCATACGTTAATATTCATTGGCATTAGTGTAATTGTAAGCTTCACTGTAAATTTAATAAAATTTATAAGAACGGAATTATTAAAAGGGTATATATGTGTAATTAAACTAGATTCTATTCTCAATGTTACTTCATTATTTTATTATTGTTTCATATATATATTTTTTTTTAATTTACATGTGCTTCTAAGTTAATAGAACTAAACACATGTGTATGTATTAATTGCTATATAGGTCATAATTTCAACCATAATATTAAATTATGGTATGTATTATTAAAAAGTATAGTTTAATGTATATATTAAATATATATCATTTATTCGTAGATTTTAAATATGGATACTGGATCAAAGAAGGAGATTAAAGAAATGATTACCAAAGATATATCGAATATACATAATTACTTTCATTTCGAACTTTTTTAGTCTTATTGTTACGTCGATTCTTATATTTCAAGATCTAGTCTTGTATGTACGCTGGGGAGCGCTTTTATTTATTGATTCAACAAAGAATATCGTTGTAGGTGTCATACATGCGAGTAAAAGTAACGAAGTACGAGCAGTTTCACTGTAACATACTTCCTGATAATTTCTCGTTATTTATACCATAAGAAAGTATCAAAGAGGAACTCTTATCTCGAACGTGGATCTATTTGTCGATAATGCATGCGTGTAATACTCGAGTGTCGTTCATACAGCGTAAATATACGTGCAGATACGTAAACCTTTTATGATTTTTGTATCAAAGGCAGACCTGCTATAATACTCGCAAGTGAAATATAATTCTACGAAAGAAAATGGAGCAAAAGAGTTTCGTTGGTAATATATTCTTCCTTTTTCATCACAAGTTTCCTCTTTGTTGTGCTTCTGTTACATTATAATCCTGTTAGATTTACGCGCGTAAAATTTCACTTTGTTGCACTATATATCTCATCATCGCCATCTGCCGAACACCTGTGAGAAACGCGGTTTACTTTGTCTCAAAGCGAGCAAACGTCTAATTTCACAAATTGGATTTTCATCAACAGCGAGAAGGGCATATGCGATGTAAAGGAGGCTGTAAGGGTGTCCTAGGGCTTACGGTGGTTGTCACGATGCCGGAAGTGGCGCCGAGCAGACACGTCAAGGGAGAATCAGAATCGCTATTGGCAAAAACCATCACGAACATTTGTCCTTCGCGCCACCAAAATTCTATCTTCTGAGATATTTTTCGCGTTTCCGAGGTCATCGCCACTCTCCTTAACTTTGCCTTACGATGTATAATATCTCGATGTTACGGTAGTTAGAAATTTGTATCAATTTGGAGAACCTTGCAAAAGTACGCAAATCTGCTACGATAGTCGGATAGAGAGTATCGGCAGAGATCTGTTCCTTTATCGTGAAACTCTCTCGGACAACTTAGATGCTACCAGATATCGATTCTCGCATCCAACCATTTCGTAATAAACGTAGATCACCCAAGAAATTTCTCAATTGTCATCCGTTAATTTCGCGCAACTTTTGCTTTATTTTAGCTACGTGGGAACCTATTAGTGCGCAAATGTTACCCCGAAAATGTTACTCCTCTGTGCCAAATATCGTTCACGTGTATAATCAAAGTTGCATAAAACCGCGTACAATTGCATCAGGAAATTTCTAATAATTTGCTCGTCTCGCAGGACGAAAACAGGCTCACGAAGGATCCCTCTGTTCTGGCTATCGAATGTACCGCAAGCACGTAGTTTCAAGTGTCCGTTCTCTAGAAAATTCGAAACAATTTATGGTCGATGGTCGAGTGAACGGTGCAACGGTCGAGTCGGAAAGATCAGAAAGACAAATCGTCATAGTTCGAACAGACCGGGAAGCAGAAACGCACTTCCATGATCATTTGTATCGTTGCTCGATCTGTTGCTGCGCAATGACCGAGCAAGCTGTTGATTTTTCTTTTTCTGCGATGCTACTATACTCTACACTCTATGCTTTATACCGTTCTTTTGCCCGCTATTTACCTTGTACGCGAACTTTTTATCGCTAGTGGATTGCAAAAATCCTTTTTTATCACGAATTTTACGTGACAATGCGTAGGTCAAGGTGGACGTAAGACAAAGGAAGGTGTAGATAAATAAGACAGGGTGTATTTAAAAATAATAAGTTATTTATTACAGTTTATTTAATATGTATACAGGCTATTCGTATTATAGCAGCGATAGCTAGTGTTAAATTAACAATGACAGTTTCTATCGTAGTTAATATTATATTGGTTATTGGCCATGACGAAGGCGAATTTTGATAGCCCTAGTCGAGGTCGGTGGTCTGGATCTATAACAAATAATACTATATTAATATAGCAAAGAAATGTCGTAAATATCGATATCATTTGCAAGGCGATTCTTTTTGGCCATAGTGAAATTATGTTGATCAGTTTGTGGATATTAGGTTGAAATTAGATAATAAAGTTATAGATTTACCCGTTTTAAGGGATTGTTCAGGCGCCGTTAATTCACTGGATATGTCGCCCTGAAGCAGGATGTTTAAATTTTGGATCATATATTGTACTGATAGGAAGTATTTTATCGATACAATTATGAGTTTATTTGATTAAAATATCTAACGTAGTGTCTAGTCACCAAACGAATTAGTAGATCAGCCGTGAACAATGGCAGTAATTTGTATAATAACAAAGGATAAGCCAAATATAGCAGAATGACTCATCGGCTAGCGGGAGGTTGTGCCTAATTATCAAAAGCGAAAGAAATATGAAAGATCCTAGTTTGTAGGACTTGTTGACAATCAATGTCAACAATTTTTTCGTTTGGTCCATAGAATGTTTTGAGTGGGCTGTATTTCGACACACGACAAAATTGAGAACGTAAATAAATCTTATATATTTGTTTCAAGAAATGATAGCTTGCTTGTGAGCGGTATCTTTAGACAGGTTGTTGAAAACTGGATGTTAATTCGGATTTTATATTTTCAATAACTTCGCATGAGTATTTTAGTCAAATCTAGCACGAATCGAACAGGTGAAAACAATCTATACGGCGTTCGTGCTGAGGTGGTATGGTGATAGGTGCGTAAGGAACTACTCTTGGTGTTTTTAACGAACAATAGTTTATTTAGAACTAATCAACAATCAGAGTTAACAATTAACAATTAACAATTACACTTAACAGACAATTGGTAACAACTAACAAATAACGATAGACACCGAGAGATCATTCGACGCGTTGCTATGCAAATAATACCGAGGAGTTACACATTTAATGGCGTAAGACAGACTGCCTGTGCTTTTGTTTCGGATCGCGCAGATTCTTCCCTTCGTAGCCCATCGATATCGTAGCCCAGTGCTGGCACGTGTATGCTCTTCCGAGAATTCGGCGGAAAGAGTGTGGAGATATCGATGGTACATTGGGCACGTCGGTGTTGCGCTTTGGCGGCGTCGCGCTTTGCATCCGGAGCCGTTGAAAAGTTCCGTGGCCCGTGCCGCCACAGTGCTTGGCAGGCTTTTATTTTGTTTACCTGGTGGATCGGTATGATAGAGTTCGAGACATGTGGAAAGTACGGCTTCCAGGCAAGCAGGGGCTGATTCAGCGCATTAAAATAAGAAGAAAATTTCGTATAAACGTTTTCGAGTAGACGCTTGCTTTGTGTCACAGTACTTTCTTACCTATCTTTAGAGAAATTACTCGAATCGACCAGTTCCAGTTTCTACGGAAACGCGAATGCGTCGCGTCATAGATCGTCCATCTTGTTCGAACAGCTTACACGAATTTGTCGAAAATTTTGATCGTCACGTCAACTAACGTTTTATAAGTAAGAGATTTTAAACGCGCCCGTATTTAATAATCGAACGGATTCGGATCCGAAGAGCGTATTGGTCCGGAAATAAGGCCAACACGATTTATCTATTTTCCAAGAAATCGTTCATCTGTGTAATGTTTAGCATCGCAAAACAAGCTATAAGCGGAACGTATGGTCATATTAGGCATATTATGTTATATAAAATTTTCTTCTTATTTCAGTATTCAGAATCAACCTCTGCCATATTTTCCACGTGTTCTGATTCACCTTGTATAATATATAAGAATGATAATTGCAAATATATTTGTATAATAACTCTATGACAAGCGCTTAATAATACATACAGTGAACTTGTAGAGAGTAACGTTTGCTGACTGTCGGAGGCACATTGTTGCTGTCTATGCAAAGACAAGTGCCCATTTCTTGTCGAAGAACTCCAGTCAATTCTAGCGTTTCACCCACATAAGTTTTCAACGCTGAAACATGAAAATATATAGTCGTTATTTTTTAGCTTTGCCTCTATTTCATCTTCATCTTATCTGCTTACGCGCTTAATAATAGAACTAGGTTTGGTCTACGTAAAAAGTAACTTCTTTTTATTAAGACTCATATTTATTAAGATTTAATAAGATACAATTTATTAAGATACATGTAACGAAAGGCAGGAAGTAGTAACATTTTACGTGAATTTGCATGGATCGAATATGCTGATGTGCTTACGAATAAGAGAGTATTGATCGATAATTATTAAAGCCAATTGTTTGTGACATGGGAATAAGCAAAAGTCATTTTTAAGTTTAAAGATCTTTAGTTTAGTATTGAAATGTGTTTAATGTATTTTAGCAAAAGTAGATAAAATAGGAATATTAAAAAGTTGTGTTTGGAAGACAAAATTTGACAAAAATGCAAAAATGCATATACAAATTCTATCTGTGGTCATTAATATATTTTTTCGTTATCGACAGAACATTTTCCCTTGATTTTATTGACATACTGGATTAATCACTTCTTTAAGTTACTCGTTCTTGAAACAACATCAAAATCGTATATTGTTTCGTGCTAAAGAATCTACTAAATCCATTGACAGTGAAACGATATTTCGTATACGGTTCTTACAAGAATTATTATTATTTAAGACTTAGGAAAACGTATATACAGTAGCCACGCACACTGTGCGTATTTCTGGCGCGCGTTTCCGTTCAGTGACAGTACTTCGGCGGACTGGATTGCCGAAGCGAAAGGGTTAAAAAAATGCGATAAAATCACATGTAGCTCTCTATTTGTCTAGTCGCTTTTGTAGCAATATCACTATGTCCTCTGACATACTTGAGGTTTCTTACAATTCACAAATTAAATGAACAACTGTGCAAGCGAAATCGCTGCTGTAGAATCCCCGCTTCTGTAGAATCAGTCGTATGGATTTCAAAATTTAGTGTGTCGCCGGGATTAGCGTTATCCAAAGTACGCCACAGGAATAGAACATAAAGATATTTCTCAAAATTTGTTATTGCTGGTATGATATTGCTGAAATACAAGGCTGCAGTTTCTTAATGTCGTCAAAACATTCAGTTCTTTTTTGGTCAGTCACTTTTCGCGTGTGTCACGACCGGCATACTTCAAATCCGACGGACTGACGATAGAGATAAAGCACTCGGCGACAATGTATATCGCCGAAGTGCCTAATGAACCATCAACATCCCAACGGTCCTTCCACCGAAGGTTCTAGAAGAAAGAGCACGTGGCAACGATCGCGGACGCCTAGCAAATGCATGGACGGTGGGGATGTTGAGGGATGACAAAAGAAAGTAATCGGATCCGATCGAAAGTAAAATCATAAGAGTCAGTCTTAGAAAGTCACGCCTAGAGTTCGGAAGTAGATTGTAAAGTGTATTGATGTTAGAAAAAAATAAAGTTTTCTTTTTTTATTTTTTACCTCAAATTCCTTTTTTATTTTGTTATTTTACGTGACACATACATCGACACTCTGTGTTACCACAGATTTTATACGAAATAGTGAAATTGGAAATTGAATACTGTATTCAGAGTTAAAATATAATGCTATATGGAAATGAAATAGCACTTCAAAAACTTGATAGATTTCGTTAATAAAATAAAGCAAAATAAATCTTTAATTCACTCACTACGAATTTATGGTATTAATTAAAATCAATGAATGTAGAGTTACTTCCGATTAAGGGTACAACTGTTATAAATTAAGAGCATAATTACATTGAATTAATGGGAAAATGTTGTTATAAATTATTGGTATAACTGTTAAGAATTAATGATGTAATTGTTTTAGATTAATGGCTTAAATGTTATAAATTAATGGCTTAGAAGGTATAAATGAATAGCTTAAATGTTATAAATTAATAGTTTAAATGTATAAAATAACAGTTTAAATGTTGTACATTATTGGCTTAGATGTTGAAAATTAATAGCTTAAATGTTATAAATTAATGGCTTAAATGTTATAAATTAATAGTTTAAATGTTATAAATTAATGGCTTAAATGTATAAAATAATAGTTCAAGTATTGTAAATTAATGGCTAAGATGTTGTAAATTAATAGCCTAAATGTTATAAATTAATAACTTAAATGTATAAAATAACAGTTCAAATGTTGTAAATTAATGGCTTAGATGTTGTAAATTAATAACTTAAATGTTATAAATTAATAGCACAAATGTTGTTGAGAATTGTGGATCTTTGAAGTCGAAATAATGTTATAAGAACACTAAATTTATACTGAGGATTAATTTTAAAATAGTAATATATTTATTTCATGGACGATTTCTTATATATTCATCGATACACACTTGCACGCGTCTCAGCACTTTCTTCTATACCCGACTGTTAACCGACTGAACAGTTTACATTCATCTGTTTTCGAGACGCCGCGCACACACATACATCCACACGCTGATATTCACATACAAGTATCTCTACTACACATTTAACCCAGTCCAACACAGAAAATTATACATATCTCAACAAATGTTATAAATTAATAGTTTAGACGTTATAAATTAATTGCTTATATGTTATATATTAATGGCTTAAATGTTATAAATTAATAGCTTAAATATTATAAATTAATTTCTCAAGTATTGTAAATTAATGGCTTAGACGTTATAAATTACTAGTTACAATGTTGTTATTTGATATTTTTTTTTATTTACCTTATATTTAAATTCTTCTTGGATGTTCACTGTCCGGAATTTCAGGCACGAAAGAGCTCGCGCGCGACTTCCGCGTTCCTTATATATCTTGACAAGGTGTCGAGATGTCAATAAAACGTTAACGATCTCTTGACATAGCGAAGGACGGGTTTTCCATGATAACAAAATCAAATTGAACAATTTCTTAATTTTTATCGTAAATTGGCGCCTTCGACGATTTAATACGGTATCCATTTTTATCATTTTAATAGTTTCTACAAACTAAGACTAAATTCACACCTCCTTGATACTAGTTTTCGACTATCAATTAGTTTGAACAAAAAGGGGAAGGAGCCTAACGGCAGTCGATGACGTTACTGTGAAATATGTTATGGTATTTAAATAATCAGCCAGATAAAATTCATATTAATCATTATATTATATTATCGATATTCGTTCATTTACTCGTGCTAATTACAAAATAAAATGTTCTCTTTTCTTGAATAACACCTACATCACCGTCTGCGATATTTAAATTTCTTATTTAATGCTTATTTAAAAGTCAGGTACCTTTTTAATTTCTCTCAAGTTAAACGAGTAAATTTACTCGTTATAGTTGTAACATAAAATGGCTATTTTCTTCAATACCACTTGCATCGCTGTACGTGATACAAATATTAATTATGTATCGAATAATATGTACCAATTGGCTGTAATCGCGGTTAGGTATTTCTTCGTTTGATCTATCAAGAGATCTATTAGGCTATTAGCGAAAGACTTATTGATTCCTCCAAGATGTATCTTAACTTAAATCTTAAAGATTAACTAAATGATTATATTTGATTAGTATTCGACAGTGTCTATCATATTCAGCCATCTTCTTTTATAATTGATACTGCTCGGATCAATTATTTTATAATAAATTGCAGATTATGCCACGGTATATTATAAGATATTTGTCTATAGCTCTTTTTTTCTAATTCGTTGATTTTATTATTAGTCTCGTTGGTTTTTCCTGTGAGTATCTGCTGTACGTACATTGCAAATACATAATGGATACGTACATTATATATATATTTTAAAATATAAAAATAAAAAATTAACAATACTATTATAAATATTGCTATTATAATTAATTAATAATAATTTAATTAGATAATTAAATTAAAATAATTTATAAATATTTAACGTAATAAAATAAAATTTTTTAATAAAATTGATAAAAATTGAATTATCTTGTATATAAGTATATATTAATATATAATTATTAGTTTTAAATATATTAATTTTAAAATCTTTATACATATATTTAATTTTATAAAAAAATTAAAATATAAATATAAATATTTTAACTTTAAATTGAAAAAATGCATTATATATAATTAAGTATTTATATATAAAAATTAATATAAATTATAAATATTTTATTATCTTGAGATATATAATTAAATTATTATTAATAATAGGTAATATTAATTTATAATTATTTATTATATATATATATATACGTCAGGTTTACATTAGAATTAGGGTTAGAGGCGTGAAACGAATCTTCGTTTGGGTTACACGTTGTCGTTATGCAATAGAGAAGACATTGACTAGTGCAAATACGATTACCATAGAACCGGACAAGTAACCGTGGTTATTAGATATTCGAGAGACTAATGACAATGATCCTAGGTTCAATAACGAATCCGCGGACAACGGGACGGTAGTCGTACGCACTCGTAAAAAATCTAAGTCGGATTCTGTGTTAATATTCGCTGACCGTAAGCAGTTAATCCTTTTTTGTCGATGAGACCGCAAGAGAGAGAGACTTTCCGACCCGGTGATACCCCAGAGGAAAAATATGACGGGGTGTGTCTAAGGACACGAGATCATCGGATTCGTCGGGGACATCCTACGTTCGGAAAGTAAGGGAAATTGACGTTGCTGCTAATTGGCCAATCTCCATATCGGTAGTTAGAAAAGGATGCTAGCCGCCCTTGAGGGAGGGTTGCTAGTGGAAAAATAGGTCTCTCCTGTCTTCCCGTAACTGGGACAAAGACTGTGTATCTGTTGAAGGATTTTAGGTAACTAGATATTAGTGTTTATGACGGTCCTCGGGCTAGCCGATCACGTACTGTGGAGACGCGTCGACATCTGGTAAACATCCTGCCCGGAGAATAGGATCTGCGTGTGGCGAGCTACGGGACAGAAACCGTTGGAATGTTTACTGCCATGTGCCGCTACAAATCTTTCTTTTAAGGATAGCTATAGGATTACTTAATGCCTTTGTTAGGTGGAGAGTTCGTCCCGTTGACCGTGTGACACCAATTACCTCTCAGAGAAAAGACATCGACTCCCGACTGTCGGACGCCAACGCTGCGACGCATCTTAGTCCCCATCAGAGATAAGGCCCCAACCCCGACTTTCGGACTCCTTGGAATCCACACCAAACCCCCCAACATCCCCAAGCCAGGGTGTATATAAGCCGAGACTTCACCCAGCCCGGGGAGTTCTCGTTCTAGTTGCTGTTCTTGTACAACACCCCTTTCTCTGTTCAACGTTATTCTACTGTAAGTGCCAAAGTCATAATAAAGTTCGATAAAAGAGAATTAATAGTTGGGCTACGACTCAGCTTTCTTTTCTCTCGCAACCCAAGTACCAACTTTACGTGACATTTTGGCGATCCGTGCCAGGATCCATCAACTTCAAGAAAACGAAATTACGCATTTCGGCATACGTGCATCATTGAAGATTGAGGGATCAGCGGACCTCTGCAGATCAGCTCACTTTGCGTGAAAACGACTTCTACGGAAAGCGGACTACGGTCATCACCAAAATTGAAACTGGTCACGAAAAGAAGAATATTCAGGTAAAGAACTGGATTCTTTTAAATATTATCGTACTCGTCGCAATAGCTTCGCTAGTACAGACTCCAACAACAGTACAATAACCACTATGAGCAAAAAATCAGAAGACACATCTTCTGTTAGCCCTATGGCTACTGGTGTGGATCCAAGTATTCGGGCCATACTAGACGCTATGCAGAAGCAGAACGAAATCAATTTAAGAAAACTGTTAAAGGAGACTATTAAAGCAGCGACTAGTCGGAGTTATCAGGGTAGTTTAGTTCCTAATAATTTGAACAAAAGCTTGGAGAAAACAGACGTTACTGTGGGAAATGAAGAAATGGTTTTGAAAGAATTTTCAAAAGAATTGCAGTCTAATGTAGAAAATTCTTATGAAAAGAAAGTATCAATTGACACCGCTTCACAGGATTATATTTTCATTAAAACAGACTTAATGTTTGATGTCAATAGCTCAACAGAATACCAGAAAGAGTCTGTGAAACGAAGGAAAGAAGATATTGCAGTATTGTATAATGATTTATCACCATCTTCGTCACAAGATACTCAAAATTTACAAGAATGGTTTGACAAAAAAAGTAAAAGTTTAGGAGAAGCAGAAAAAGATCATAACAAGAAGGATAATATTTCAATGAGAAATATTTTGGACGGCGATATAAATAAAGAAAACCAAATTGAAACGAAGGAATTAGAAGCAGTTAGTAAATCAACTGCTGAAAATGATACAAAATCAATAGACAACGTTGAACAAAATATATCGTTAGAATCCATACAAAAAGCAAGAGATAATGCTTACAATAATGAACATTTGCTTATAGAAGAAGACCAAATGATGACAGCGAAAAATGCGTGTGACACTACAGAATCAAAAACTTCAGCAGATCTTATGTCGAGAAATTTAGATGCTAATACACAAGAGAAGTCTTTAGAGAATAAAGATGACAAGAATCCATCTCCATCTATGTTAGATAGTAGTAAACGGAGCAGTCGTTATAATGTTGCTGCAAAGCCTGCTACTTCGCCAAAATTTGAAGAAATTGTTTATAATCAAACCAGACAATCAAACACAAATAAAATTTTGCGAAGCGCTTTAAAGACGAAATTAATCGAAGACAAGTCTGAAATAATTAATAAACAAAAGGCATCGGAAAATGTAGAAAATAAATTTGCCAAAGAAGAAAAAAGAGGTGTTAAACAAAAATCAATTTCAGATAGTGAAACATAGTATATAATTTTATATTTTAAAAATATGAGGCATACTATTTAAGATTGTCATCGATTTAAAATCAAAGTATGAAAAGGATACCCTGGAGAGAGTAAAACACAGAATCATTCCAACTAAACATTCAGATCGTAGCGACACCTAGGTATCGTCTTACAATTAAATCTCGGTCTCGAATGGATTAAAATGAAATACATACTTGCAGCTTCAACATCTTCAATATCGAGGAGATTCAAACTTTACAAATAAATGTAAATTGCGATGTAAAACAAAGCGATGTAAAAAGGGAAAAAGGAGGAAAGAAGGAACAGGGAAGCAAAGAGAAGAAACGAATTTTTCATTTTCTCGAAACTGGATCAAGTTTCAGGAAGACCATCCAAGTAATTGATGTCCTCTGTAATTATTTGTTAATCATGCGCGGAATCAGAACGATTCGACCTCGTTCCAAAGCAAATCGTTACTAGAGTAGAGACGGGAATTAATAATTCGTGTCAATTGTTCGATCGTGTTCACAAATTCAAATGCGGTTGAGTGGCGGAAACCATTTATAACACGTCCCATACAGCGTAGATCGCATACACGTCTTAGGGTGTATTTTTGGTACTTATATATACTCTATATATATTCTTACTCTATATATACTTATATGTACTCTATATATATTCTCTATCTTAGATATACCATAAAATATTTCGTGAAATCGCGTATTCGTGTCTAATGTCAGGGATTCTCTTTCCATAAGTCTGCGTTCTCTATATTATCTTTCTTCCTTATCAGTAGGCATTCTCACAATTTGATTAATACTGCTCGTACAGGAATGTTAGGTTTTTGACGTTGTAAAATTTCACGTGAAATAATAATGCCTATATATCGACTAATTTATCAATTAATTAAATCCGTGTATATCAAGTTTTCTATAATTTAGTACTTTCGTGTAACTACAGAAATTTGATGCAATATAAAACTTGATTAAAACAGCGATTCATTAGGAAACGAGAATAATGATGCAAATATTTTTTGTAGCCATTATATAGGATTTCGATCGCATAATTAATCAGTATCAACTTACCAGTCTTTAACGGAAGAACAGAAAGAAGGGCAGGCGGTACACAGACCGCAATCATGATCATTTTCATGTAGACTGTCAGACTGCCGTACATCTTCGTTGGTCGTTAGAAGTAGCGACGAGAAGCGTAAAAGAAGTGCACTAGCCAGAAGTATCTGCGACAGAAATCAGAATACACTCGTTTTCGCATGGTTGGATCAATTTCGCGTGGGACTAACCTGATTGAACCTAACGCGGGATAATTGCTCAACTCACGACCTTAACCAGCCCGCTTGATTCTCTGTAAATGCTTGAAATTGACGCTTGGATTCTTTCCAGATTAACTAGCTTTGCCCCTCCCTCCCTTTATCTATTTTCTTAGATCGACTTAGAATGGATCGAACAAAGGCACAAAAGAATTCGAAGAAAACAACAACTTATTATCCAAATTGTTCATCGAGGGTAATCAATGCTGTATACTTCCTAGAATTAGGATGAATAGGGATTTGGAGAAACCCACCGGCCATGTCCAGAATAATAAAATATCTCGCTTTTGCAATCTCGCGACTCGATCCGCAATGAGGGGTAAAGGATACCGATCCGCGACCGTATATTTATTTAGTTCTCGAAAATCTGCCTATCATCTATCTGAACCATTGTTCGTCTTCACGAGTAACACGGGGCTCGCGAACGGTGAATTACTAGGCTTTATGATTTTTGGCTGTAATTAAGTCGCTTGTTCTATCACGTACTACTCTGCGCTCGCGAAGTCTATTAGGACTCCTTGTACGGCGATGTTAGGATCAATTAATTGTACTTCTAACTGTCCTGTATTTTTTTTGTACAAGTACGTAGGGAACCCGTAACGGATGAATCTCTGAATTTTTGAAAAGAAAGATTAATCGACTTTTATCACTACCACGTACCTCATTGTCAACTTCATTGACGTCGATCTCGTTTTCAGCGTTTTACACATAGCGAGGCTAGTTTGTGTAATATTACGTCAAGATCTTGGCTTAAAATTTGACGAGCAATCGCGATATCGTATTTTTAAATAACTATCAGCCAGGACATGAAAAATTTATCTCTAACCACTAACACCTGCAACGGACAAGATTTGAGCGATACGTTTAGTACCAACATCTCTTATTCCTCGCATTACTACTATATCAATCGTTCTTTTGCCAGAAATTCTCATGACTACGGATTCTTTAATTAGCGAACACTCGGCTCCGAAATCGGGGTAAAATGGAAACGACTCACCCGGATGGCTTGATCTACCAGTTAGCGCGTCCACTACGTAGAAGTCGATTCGACACTCGGTATTGAAATTATATTCAGGGCACTGCTTTGTAAAGGATTTTCCTCCATAATCAGATTGGTAGCTGCGCACCATGCAGCGGAGTCGAAAAATTGTTAGATTCCACACTCGATTTTTTGCACTAGCGACGGAATTAACTCGCGCACGATGGTCGTAAGCTCTTGCACTGTTATAACCGGCACTGATCCCACTTCTGATGTCGGGTTTACATTAGAATTAGGGTTAGGGGCGTGAAACAAATCTTCGTTTGGGTTACACGTTGTCGTTATGCAATAGAGAAGACATTGACTAGTGTAAATACGATTATTATAAAACCGGACAAGTAACCGTGGTAGTTAGGTACTCGAGAAACTAATGACAATGATCCTAAGTTCAATAACGAATCCGCGGTCGACGGAATGATAGATGAACGTACTCACAAAATCTATGTCGGACGCGTAATGTTCACTGGTCGTAAAGAGTTACTCCTTTCATCAATGAGATCGCGAGCGAGAATGCCTTTCCCGTCCCGATGATGCCACAGAGGAAAACTATAATGGGGTGTGTCTAAGGACACGAGATCATCGGATTCGTCGAGGAAAGCCTTCGTTTAGGAAGTAAGGGAAATTGACGTTGCTGCTAACTGGTCAATCTCCATATCGGTGGTTAGAAAAAGATGCTAGCCGCCCTCGAGGGAAAGTTGCTAGTGGGAGACGCCGCTCGTTGAAAAATATGTCTCCCCTATCTTCCCGTAGTTGGGACAAAGACTGTTTGTCTGTTTGAAGGACTTTAGTTAACGAAACCTTAAGATTTATAACGGGCCCTCGGGCTAGCCGAACATGTACTGCGGAGACGCATCGACATCTGGCAATCATCTTACTCGAAGAATAGGGTCTGCGTGTGGCGAGCCACGGGACAGAAACCGTTGGAATGTTTACTGTCGCGTGTCGCCACGAATATTTCTTTTAAGGAGAGCTATAGAATTACTCCATACCTTTGTTAGGCAAAGCGTTCATCCCGTGACCGCGGCTACGTTCGGCGATTGACTGTCGCCTCGAGCCCAAGCTCATTATCACAACTCTCGAACAATTACAATCGGATTGAATAACTACAATTGTTCAATTACAGCTATAGTAGACTCTAGGTTACAATGTTGCGGGATTATCCAAAATTCCAAAGGCTCCGGTGTTCTTTCATCTCCGACATATATATACATATACATAACTGTGTGCGTATATATATAATATACGTATAACAGCCAAAGTTCAGCTCTCAAGTGTACGCAAAACTTTTATGTTCATTTTACGCTATACCAGTATGTTTCATGAATTTGTTTGCTAACAGTATCGAAACAAATAACAAGCAGAGGACGAGCTATTCATGAATTGTTTTGCCAGCGTGTACGCTCCCAATATTTTCTATTTGAGAAAACATACTTGTTGCTATTGCAACTACAAATATCTTTACAGTCGACGCTTTTGCCGCGAATCATTGGCTAACATGTAAAATCGAGAAAAAACATGGTTTATTGTGATGGAAATGTGGAAAACCGCAAAACCGATATAGAAGGGAAAATAAAGGAAAGGAAGGTAGGGATAAGTAGAAGCTTGGGGCCAAGTTTAATTCACTGAAACCGAGCTGCTTGTATTATCACAAAACAAAATTGCCAGTACGTCATTTCCGTATTCTCGTCCTCGCGAAAATGGTTTTGCTCGTTAAGAAAAAACGAAGAGACAGGGAAGAGAGGAAAAAGCAAACGGAGAGCGCTTTTAAAAAGCTGGCGAACCGTGTGTTACCACAACGAGATACGCGGTGCTATTTGTCGCTTTAAATTGTGTCGCAACTCGTTTTTGAGATCTTTGCCAGGGACGCGTTAAAACACGCTGCAAATATATTTCTGGCTTTTCTGGGGTTTAACTGAAATATGACAAATAACGTTGTAAAACATATGTACTTATGACTTACAGAGTAGTTGAGTGTACAAAATATATAGTATACAAAATAGCCAGCGATTTAGGGCTTTAAAAGATCAAAAGAAAAGAAAAGAAAAGAAAAGAAAAGAAAAGAAGAAAGATAATATGTTGTGGCAGTCTAAGTCGATCTAAGAAAATAGATAAAGGGAGGGAGGGGCAAAGCTAGTTAATCCGGAAAGAATCCAAGCGTCAATTTCAAGCATTTACAGAGAATCACTATTGAAAGTTCAAAGGCCGACTAGTGAGCTTCATCCTATCTCATTTTTTAATCAGGCGATGGATCGACGAATCGTATTGATTTCGAGGATTATTATGGTTCTGTGGCAATTTTAAAGCGTGGTTTGTCTAATCTTGTCTCGTTAGCTACAGACTCTTTGGCGAGCAGCCTGAAACTTGATCCAGTTTCGAGAAAATGAAAAATTCGTTTTTCCTCTTTGCTTCCCTGTTCCTTCTTTCCTCCTTTTTCCCTTTTTACATCGCGTTAAGACCCGTTAAATAATATTGACTGCCGTGGACGCTGGCTAAGAAGTGCACTTTATAACTAGCTTTAAAATCACTGACGTCGATGAGGACAAAGGTAAGTTAGAGGGTCATTTATCTGAGCTGGTGTTATTCCGCTGTATAAACTATTTCCGGCCAGTACCTTTTATGTACTTTCGCTTCCGCTAACAAGCAACGCGCCATGTCCATCACTGTTCTATTATACCTTTCCGCTGTCCCGTTTAATTCATGTACGTATGTTGGGCAATTATTTATTCTTATACCTTTATCCCTAGCAAATTTATAAATTCGATTATTTAAATATTCTTTACCATTATCGCATCTTAATATTTTTAACCTCTTGCCCGTTAAATTTTCGGCTTCATTTACGAACTGTACGAAAGAATCAAAGACCTCATCTTTTGATTTTATACAATAGATCCTAGCTATTTTACTATAATCATCGATAAATGAAATGAAATATTTTTCTCCATTGAATCCGGTAGTCTTAAAGGGACCACATACGTCCGTATGAATAATTTCCATTATTTCCTTAGCCTTAGTTCGATTATTTTTGAAAGGTAAGTTATGCATTTTGCTTTCTATACACACCCTACATTTCAAAAGTTCCTTTTCAAATTCATTCGGTATGCCAGTCACTAGCTGCTCTTTACCCAAAATCTCTAAATATTTAAAATTTACGTGTCCTAGCATCCTATGCCATCTTTCCTTTTAACTCATACCACTACGTTCGGCGCTGTTTACTAAGTGCTTCTTCCCTTTCAATATACTTTTTATTCTATATGTCCCATTCTCTTTGAACGCTACAGCTGTAAGTTTATTATCCTCATCTATTACTTTCGCAATATTTCCTTTGAAAATAACCGTATTCTTATTGTCTGTTAGTTTACCTAAACTAATCAAATTTGCGGACATTTCTTTCGCGTAAAATACTTTCCTCATATTTATTTCATTTTGTTTTCCGAATGCTTCAAAATAACTTATAACATTCCCAACTCTTGTCGCTTTTATCGGTCTATTATCGCCTAAATATATAATATATTTACCGGTTCTTTTAGGTCGATAGATTTATCGAAATAATTTATATTATTAATTATGTGATCGGTACAACCGCTATCTAATAGCCACACTATTTCGTTCTTACTTATTTCATTCGTCTCACTGCTGTTTGCTGCGTGCGCCGTTGCTGTCCATATGCCTGCTCTTGAGTTTCCATGCTCGCCCGTGCCGGTTGCTGATTGACGATGAAAGTTTCCACGTCCTCTGCTCGTATTGCCTTTGTTCCCTCTTCCTCTGTTTCGACCACGTGTTGGCCCATGCCAATAGCCGTTACTGCTTCCCGCTTGGACGCCATTTTGACACTCTCTCGCAAAGTGTCCTAATCTTCCACATCTGAAGCATCCTTCCTTTTTTGCAGAAAAGGCGTTGGTTTGCCTTTCTCCTCGATTGGATTTATTTTTCTTCTCTGCTATCTCTATTTTATTTTTTACATACGCTACCGTTTGATCCTCTTCTTTCAATGCGTCTATTATGTCCGCTATGTAGCTGTATTCTTCGGGTAACGTATTCAGCATGTAATTCAGCTTTTCCCTCTCACTTACTTGTGCGCCCGCACTTTTTAATTCATTGATTAATTTTTCAAAGTCGTTAAAGAATGATGCTGAATCACTGTAGTTCTCCAGTCTTATGTTTTCCAATCTCCTTCTGCATACGATCTGCAGTGCCGTCGACTCTTTCAAGTACATTTCATCGAACCTTTTTATTATATCATACGCCGTTTTTCCTTCCCTAACATACTCCAATTGTCTGTTCGATATTGCACTATAAATTATATTAATCGCCTTCAAATCCTTTTCGTCCCAGTCTTCATCGTCTCTTTCGTTCTTCATTCTAGTTGTAACAACCTCGCATTCCTTATATTTGAGAAACATCGTGATTCTTTGCTTCCACATTCCATAATCCTCGCCGTCGAATATAGGTATCATGATTTCCGATCTCTCCATTTTAATTGATTCTTCTTTTTTTTCTTTTCTTACTCAAGCGTTCCTACGTGCTCGAAGTATATTTTGTTCCTCTGAAAGTTTTTTTTTCTTTACTGAAAACTCACTCGCAAGATCGTAACCACGCACTAAATATCTTGCAAAACTAGTAACCACGCTCTGCTACCATGTTAAGGAAATTCGAGGATTTGGGAATACAAATAATTAACTATATTTCCCACACAACAGTTATACATCTATATTACACTCTGAAGAACGTCTTGCACGCACGCTTGTTGCCAACCGACTATCCTAGATTCTTCTAACATCTGGCAACAGTCTTTTGTCTCCACTAAGACCTTGACGCCCTCTGGCCCTTACACACACACTCTCATGTACAGTGTAAATGTATCACTTCCCTAACACAATTATCCCGCGTTAGGTTCAATCAGGTTAGTCCCACGCGAAATTGATCCAACCATGCGAAAACGAGTGTTTTCTGATTTCTGTCGCAGATACTTCTGGCTAGTGCACTTCTCTTACGCTTCTCATCGCTACTTCTGACGACTAACGAAGATGTACGGCATTTTGACCCTTCTTTCCCTTCTTTCTATTCTTCCGTTAAAGACTGGTAAGTTGATACTGATGAATTATGCGATCGAAATCCTATATAATGGCTACAAAAAATATTTGCATCATTATTCTCGTTTCCTAATGAATCGCTGTTTTAATCAAGTTTTATATTGCATCAAATTTCTGTAGTTACACGAAAGTACTAAATTATAGAAAACTTGATATACACGGATTTAATTAATTGATAAATTAGTCAATATATAGGCATTATTATTTCACGTGAAATTTTACAACGTCAAAAACCTAACATTCCTGTACGAGCAGTATTAATCACAAATTGTGAGAATGCCTACTGATAAGGAAGAAAGATAATATAGAAAACGCAGACTTATGGAAAGAGAATCCCTGACATTAGACACGAATACGCGATTTCACGAAATATTTTACGGTATATCTAAGATAGAGAATATATATAGAGTACATATAAGTATATATAGAGTAAGAATATATATAGAGTATATATAAGTACCAAAAATACACCCTAAGACGTGTATGCGATCTACGCTGTATGGGACGTGTTATAAATGGTTTCCGCCATTCAACAATGACAGGAATAATTTTTTGTTACGAGTCGTTTAATTTATTCGTTCGTTAGGACGATTGGTCTGACAAATTCAAAGTCTTGTTCCGTATAAATATTTTTAAACAAGCACGTCATAAGCTTTGTATATTTTTTTTATCGCAACGAAGAAAGTTCAGAGAAATGTTGAAATTATTAATTACAAAAGAAGACATTTACGTTGTAAAAATGTTAGCGAAAACATTTGTGAAAAAGTTACTTTGTTTAAAAATTCTACAAAAAGAAATATTGAAAATCACGCCCCATTTATTCAGTTGCACGTATGAAAAGTATTTTGCATTCGCGCAAAAAAATCCCTTAAGGATACATATTTTATAATAATTGGAGTGTCAAAGTTATTACGCGGATTGGCGTACCTTAACCACGTGCCTTTTAATGAAACTACGTTATTCATTTGTTATTCGTTCCTAACTTTCAACTTTATGATTTTTGCGGAATAAAATTTTATATTCCGGTTCAGTTTATAAATGATTCAGGGTAAATACATTTATTACGATCGTTTAAAGTTTAAAGAAACACCGTTATAAAGTCGTAATACGAGACAAAGCGATTCAGAACTCGAATTCATTTGTTGGAACGACGCCATGGGCAAAAGTAAATAATGGAAAACTTTCTTCCAAAGACCATTTGATAGCGCCGACGTAATCAAGAGTGTGACGATATTGCCAGAGACGTTTCTGCAAATAGAAGACTAACTTATTTACGAATTGCCGTAACACGATTGCCGCTGGTAGTATGGTTAGTAATCGCTTTATTGAATTTTCGCTTGATGTGACATCGTCGAGAGTTTCTAGCGAAATTCTTCTCCCTGTAAAACTATGTTTCTACAGCAATGGCTGTAATTTTCGAGTTACCGTTTGCGAAGAAATCCTTTTCTTTGTTACGTGTAATAGATTATTTTTAAGTTTTAAGTTTTAAATTACATTGGTAACCTTCTATAATTTATTACTCGAAGGTGGTAATTTTTTCTTAAATAGTTTGTTTTTCCTATAATTTATTATAATATATTTTACTACAGAATCCTCAAAAACATGATGTATGTATATATATATCCTGAAATATTATCAGTCTATTGTCAAGTTATAGAACATTATGGAAATTGCCAATTAAAGTCATAAAAAACAAAAAATAAGGAAGTTCGTTAAAATATGTGATTTTCCAATCAAGATATAGAATTTATTCGAGTAATATAGATTACGGTAGAGATGGTGACGGTAACAATGAGTGGACTGATACTTCGTGCGAAAACAAATTGGAAGCGCAGAGCGATGTATTGTTTCAGCGAATATCGATTTTAAAGCACGGTTTTAAAGCACGGTATAATCAATTTTTTTACATAAAATTATATTGTATAGGCTATTGTTATTTAAACATTTTAAATTGGATGGTTTTTACATATGCTAAAAAAATGGAAAATGATGATGATGAATCAATGACACGTAGAAAATTATAATCTATTGTATTGCTGTTATCTAATGGTGTTGTAGTTGACTGTATGTTGTTCAATATTGCTATGAAACTCTTCTGATTCATTGTCACTTATACGAAGGATGGAAGTATACGAAATTGATAAAATTATTAATAATATTTACGAAGAGAAAGTAAACTGTTGGATATATGACAAAATAATTCTATTTTAAATGAGAGACTGGTCAGCGTGGTTATTTTGTTTCCAAAATCAAACGAATTTAATGAATGTAATGGTAAGGAAGTAACTATAAGTGGCTGTTAAACTATTTTTATGCTTGAAAAGTAATTCGCAAAGTAATGTAAAGCAGTACTACTGAGTTGTACATAACCTCTTTCAGAATTTGTTCTTAACCTCTTGCTTCATAACTTCCTTAATTATACTCTTCAAACTTATTGACTACTTCGATGTTGTTACGAACAGAAACTGATAAAATATTAATCTTAAATATAGATTGAAATGAAAGCTTGTCACGTAAATATATATATATATGTACTACTTACTCAAACTATGGATCACATAACCTATACAAAAAAAAAAAAAAAAAAAATTATTGTACACTATAAAGCAAGAGGTTAAATCCTTAATCTGTTAAGAATTAAATTTTTTATTGTAACTGCGAAAATTATAAAAGTACCAAGCGAAGCAAGTACGGAATATATGCGGAATATGAATCGCTCAACGAACCAAAGAGCGGCTCAGTGACAAAATTAGTAAAGTAAAGACCACAAATATTACAACATTATATTCTACCACAAAATAATTCTCTATACAAAAAAGGTACACAACGAATCGATTTTTCACAACGATAAGAGTCAACAGAACCAATCAAGACCAGGCGAGACTCTCATAAGACAACGATATCAGAGGGATCAAATCAGCGACTTCAATCTATGTTACAGAGTATAGTTATCAAGAAAAATTGCTCTTTTCATGAAAAGTATGGTAATGATACTCTTATAATACATTGTATATCTGGCAGTCGGATGTGCCCGTGGCCATCGGAAATGTAAAAACGACGCTTTTAGAAAGTGATAGCGCCATCGCGTTTTAAAAACGCGTTAGAAGAAGGACGGTTTCGCTATCCAAGGCGAATCGAAAAGTGTGCGTGTTGCGAGAATCAGAGTTGATCGAGACGTCGAAGCATAGAGTCGTTAGAATTGAGTTGCGAGTGTTGTCGAGTGTTAGAGTTGCTAGTGAGAGAGAGAGAGAGTGAGAGAGAGAGAGAGAGAGAGAGTTACCAAATAGTTGTCAAGTTATTTGTTGTAAATACGAGCGTTGCATTTAGTTTTCCTGTTAATCAAACATCGTTTCTCTGTCTAACTAATATCTGTATTTTCAATCCATTATTAATAAATTATAATTAATCGGACAAAATTACACCTTTAATATATTCCGATATTACATTACCGTGATGTAATATTTATCATGCTTATCGTAAAACGAATCGTTGGAATATTCCCGAAGCTAACGAAGCATTTCCCAAAAGTTAAACCGAAGAAATTAACGCGAATAGTTAAGTGAAATGTTTCCATTAACTTGCTGACCAACCGGCAAATAAAAAATCATAAAAATTGTTTCAATGTGTTGAGGTCACGCATAACTTCTTTTTTCATTGACGATTACCAAACAGGTAAAATTTCGAAATTGTACGAAGGCCACGTGACCAGATCGTATTGGAATTTGAAGTGCATGGAAAAAGACAACTCGAAGTACAAACCTTGAGCTGTACTACTCGAACTACAAACGTGAACTAATGGATGCAGAAAAGCAATTAACGCCAAACATCCGAACAGCATCTTGGAGCCCGTCATTGTTCTGAAATAAAAGAAGTGACGAATTAAAAAGACACAGGACTAATAATAATAAAGGAAACTTAGTTCGTATTATAAATTGAATTTACATCAGAAAAGAAGCACGATCAAGCGAAACAGATCGTAGAAATGACAAATATCATCGATATACGTTTCAGTGTAATTTCACTTTTGAAAATTATTTAGTTTAATACGATCGTATTCATCGCTCTGAAACTTTCATTGTGCTGCAATTTGTGCTGCGTCTTTTTAATTTCTCTATCTTTCTGTGTTTTCGGAAAAATTACTTGAAAGATTAAGAATTGCTTGCCTTATTTTATTTTCGATTAGTTAGGATTTGATTATTCCAGGTAAGCTTTATTATTTATAACAGGTTTTATCACTTGTTTATTATTTAGGAGTTTGTTATTTTAGGATTAGTACCTTTTAGGATTTCTTATCCTTCGAGTTTCTGTTTCAGATATCTAGGTCTATTTCAAGATGTTTTATTACATTAGGATTATTTATTCGATTAAGATAATTTAAGAGTTTCACAATGTACAAAGAAATAATCGCGTGAAATTTAGATTTATGCTTTAAACGTATTAAACACGCGGTAATTTCAATGTCTATAACCTCGAACGTGTTCTGATTAGTTGTGTCATTGTCTGTGACATTGAAATCACAAAAATCCATTGCAAGTGTGCTGTCATGCAATGTGGATGTAATTGGGTTTTTTGGGTATTTCCTGTATCATCTGATTTGTACAGTACTATTTTAACGCAAGGACAGGAAACTTATTATATATTTCCCGTCCATTATTTGAATCGTTGTGAAGTGTAACGAATTATATTCGATTCGAGGAGATGTTAATGAATTACCCATTTCATATGTAATTACATGGAAATAAAAATCATTGCGAAAATAATTGATCTAATGACAACGGAATTTCCAATATTTTTTTGTTTCGTCACGTCTTTTTCATAATATATCTTTTATAGGTACGTGATTTATTAATCGTTCGAATGGAAATAATTATTCGTATAATATTCAAATGATTCTAGCCATAAAATAAATTAAAACGATACCTGTCAATGATATGCAATCTGCGTATGACGTCAACCTCGATCTATGCTTATACAAGAAATTTTATCAATCAATGACTAGATATACAATAATCAAATATTATAAAATTTCCTGAAAACCTTTAGGTGTTAATATTAAGGTGTTAATATCTTTAATATTTGCAAGTTATTGTTTAGCGCTAATTAGTTAGAATGTAACAAGTGGTGTACCACAATTGAGATAATTAAGCCACACGAACAATCTTATTTAGATCTTTTTAATTTTTTAATTCTCTTTTGCTCCAATACTTTGTAAAATTAATCTTCATTAGCTACTACACATCATAGAATAACAAGAGATAATTTTTCTTATATAACGTTTCATTCATAAAATCTATCATTAAAGTATATCTTCATAAAAATATCATTCCATACTAACGGTATATTTGGTGTCATACGAGATAACAGTTACCAGTGATGACATATGTAACTTTATAAAGATATCTCGTTTTATTATATATTAAAAGAATGTACTCATTGCTGCTATATTTCAGATGAAAAAAAGGAGGCAACGATTTTACAGTAAAATCGTTCGTTTACAACTGATTCATTTACATTTCATGATAATACTGTGCATTCTGAATATGCTATGATTTGGTTTAAAATAATAAATAGTCCATTCTTGCATACTATTGTTCCAGCTTTACTTGTATTTTCGATATTGATATAAATAGAAAGACAATTAATGTCGTTCGAGTCTATTTTCGGATCATTTATATTACGTTTAATCCATATAGTTATTATATGAGACATAGTATCGTAAAATTTGGAAGAATAAAACGTTCGTACAGGATGTACATTTTATAAGAACTCCAACAAATCTGCGTGTGCACCTAAAATACAAACTGATAGTGATTGTTCATAAGTTTATATACATTATCTAATGTCAATCGAAGGTATCAATTCTTTTTCTCCATAAGAGTACTTTTTCATTTATATGTGTTCAAAAATACATGTGTTCAACCGTGAAGCATATGTCACCTACAACGAAAAAGAGTTTCCCTATACTTAATATTTCCTTTATATACCTATGAAAGTCTATTCTTCGCGTAGTATGAAATTATGAATAAATCTGGAATATTGTTCAATCTGAAAAGAAAAATAACTTATTGACATCATTCATTGATACGAGATTCAGAATGTTTGTTTTGTCTTGCAGAGAAAGAAGGCAGCCCTTTCTTTTAATGTGAAATAGAAAGCGAAAATTTGAAAACAGATTTTTTGGAAATTTACTTGCAAATATCGTTTTCAATATCGTGATTTTCTTCCCAATGGTACTGTACTTTCAAATTTTCCAGTATCCCTCTAAAAACAAAAAGTCGAACCTCGTTATTATTAACGTAGGCACTACAAGGAAAAGAAGTATTAGAAAGCAGCTCCTTTTTATTATGGATTTCTTTATAATCATGTAAATAAGAAATTCCGGAAATTTTTTCCTCAAGAATTTAATTCTTGTGTTTTGATTGATAATTATTACACTGCATACTAACTTTTCGCATACTGTTCGCGTCTAACAATTTCCTAATAATAACTACTTCAAAATTACATATGTTCTTGCACGAATTCAAAAGTACGTATGATACAATTACAATTGATTCTAAAATAATAATTATTTAAAGATATTAAGATACTAATTAAACGTTTCACTATATTTCAAAATCTGGAACAACAAATTTTTATTTATAAAAAATGAAACTGTGTTTATATATTCTTTGTCATGATGCTATTTCTTATTACCATGTCGACATTTTTTAAAATTCATTTTGTTATCTCTACGCAATATGAAAATTCATATACTGCTTAATATTTTTTACATATTATCCATCCACCGCATGATATCTCCTGAAAAATCAAAATATTAATGTTATATTATTACAATGCTTCTTAAATTTCAATTTTTGACAAATTTGAAATCCAATATATTTTGCACAATTGTTATTTATCAAAAAATTCTAAGTTAGTAACTTTCTTTTCAAATGGCAAATAACATATACTTTGACTTACCTGTAAGTTTTTGTTCCTAATCATCATTTCCTCTTATAGAACATCATTATTGATCTTATAATTACTACCGGTGTCATAGATATTGTAGTGGCTACAACTGAATTAATAGAAAATGATAAATAACTGTGTATAACACTAACACATAACTGTGTATAACAATGACACATAACTTTTACTTACATATCAGTCGATAAGGGATTACTGTGATATCCTGTTGATGTTTCTTAAGGCACCTGATTAGGTGTGATACGGTATCATTCCTTATGGTATACTGTAGATAAGTATTTTAGAAAATGACAAGAATAAATCTAAATTATTCAGAGGTTCCAGTTTCGGCTTAGACATAAATACAGGACCATTTGCAAAGAAGGAAGGGTGCGTTTCTACAGCCTCGTTATAGTAACGAATACCAATATATAGTAATGAATACCAATCTCTGAATTACTGGTTACTAAACATAAATATCCTATAAAATTTAATATATTTCTTTAATTTTTAATACATACATGAGTTAGTAGTTCTAAATTATGAATCATCCTACCTGTGATATTACACTTTTCCTTATAATATCATCACTCAAGTGAACAACATTAAGATCATGTAAACCATGTCATCCTATCTTACTGTGAAGATACTTAGTTATGTTATCTAACATTATAAAAATATCATCAAATTCAAGTCCTTTTATTCACATCACATGGCCACGACGATCTGGTTCTTCGTTATATAATGTTCTAAAATTTGTCGTATATATAGGATGTACAAACCGTGATATCAAGGTATCAGTTCTTCCTTCCCAAGGGACAGTTTCGTTAAAATTCTGATAGAATTAAAAATTAATTATTAATATTCTAACAATCATATATGTTAAATACATTATAGTCAACGATATATACCTGAGCGAATGTAGGGGTGATTCCTTGATAATTATAAATGTCATCAGCCCACATCATTGTGCCACTTCTTTGTACTCCAGCCTCTGGATTAACAGCCTAAACAAACATACAAAATTTTATAGAAGCTGTACAAAATATAGTATATATGCGCAATATTGAAGCGTTCAAGGGGATATAAAGGTAATGTACATCACATACACGTGTACTCTCATGCAACAAAATACAATTAGATTTAATAGTATAAGCTCTTTTATTCATCATAATAGATTGGAAATTTAAGTGTCTTACGAGGGTGAGTAAAAAGTTACCCGCTCTGTCGGTGTAGAATTTATTTTAAGCAATTGTCAAAAAAGACATACATCATTTTTTGACATAATCACTCAATTTCTGTATACACTTTGTCCATTTGCTGAAGGACCTTCGTATTTTCTCGTTAAAAAATGTTTTGGGCTGAGCTGCGAACCACGAATGCATCGTCGTCTTCACCTTTTCATCAGCTTTCTCGGCATCCATCTCGCACAAACTTTTTAAAACCCAAATCTGTCGTGCACTATTGCATAAGCAGAGCCGTGGCTGATTTGCAAATGATTTGCCACATTATCCAGCGTCACTCGTCTATTCCATAGAGCATAAGTTCATGAGCACGTTCAATGTTGTCATCGTGGATGTGGACGGGCGTCCAGCTGTTTTTTCATAACACTTGTGCGATCTTCTTTGAACTTTTGTGCCCATTCAAACACACTTCGTGACAAAACACTTTCTCCATAATGTGCATTAAATCTTTGATAAATATAGGCATCAAACAAAACCTCCGACCGCAAGAAACGAATCACAGCATCCTGCACCGTTTTCCTGCAAATCGCCATTGCAAAGCGCCATTACTCGCGCAACGGTCACAAACGAATTGACGTAACACAATGAAACCTACGCAGCAGCACTGAACAGATATTGACGTCATACGAAGAGTGCAGATGGATCAATACGGTCGACAGAAGTTTTAACTATCTGGAGTGCGGATAAATTTTTACCGAGAGTCGTATAGGAATCTATAATCTGTAAGTACACCTTTGGCTGAATGGAAATTTCTCTTACATATAGTCAAAAATGCAGAAACAGTGTATTGAATTGGAAAGTGATAAAAAATAAGTGAAGTTTCGAGGTTGCATGTGATTGCATGAGTACACAGGACGTTTTTAGCGAATAAAAAATAATTTTGAAAGACACGAGACTTATCTTGTATTTTATGCACTCTCTGTGTCCGAATTTCCAGAAGCTCTCTATCTTATGAAGTGTTTTAGATTAGCCGGAAAATTTTGTATGTACATACAAGAAGTATACGATCTAAGTGGAATATTCCATTATTCTCTTGATACAACAGAAACGAAATTTACAGAACTTCTCAGAAAGTTGGTTTATTATTACCAAATTAATAGAATTAATATACGTTTATCATCTTTACATACCTAAGTCGTGGAGGTTTATCGTGCGTAAAAAATTAGTGTCGTTTCAAAGTTACATTTCGTACATTTTAAGCCTATAATTTGTAACGTACAAAACAATGTAAGTTTGAGCTGTTTCTTATCTCCACAATAAGAAAATCCAACTTTACGTTTTTTACACAATGATATTTATGGAACAGTAATATCATATTATTGCATCGCTTGGAGAATGAAGTCAAGGTACGATGTGACCCTAGTGTAAACGCTGGGATACCCAGCTGTGCCGCACTTATAAGCATAAGACACAATACCTATTAAATACGAGGTTCATTCATGTTGTATCAGCAGTGGTCCGCCGCGGTCAGCCTGAAAGGATCGTTAAATTTTTAATCAAAGATACTGAAATATATCGATCGAATTGTATTGAAATTATACTTATATACAGTAATAATCTTCTATTGATTTGTGTATTGAAATACTCCAATTTATAATGTACATGTTATATGTATTTTGAGCAAAACTAAGATTAGAAGGAAATTAGATTAAATACCACAATGAGGTGTGAGAAGTGGGCAAGATTATTAAATTGTGTTTATCTATTATTTCTAATGTTTAAGACGTCGATTTGATGTTAATTCGAATTAACGTGTCTTCAGATACCGTATAGTTTGTAGTAACTCTGTAACTTAATTACCGTACAAGAATCCTCTCCACCCTGAGCATGTTCGGCGCATATTATACCATCAGTGATATCAGGTGCATTAGGAAATTTGGAATAAGCTATTTTGCATTCGGCGTTCTTAATCACTGGCATTTGTACTTCCATTAATGCATTACGTCGTGGTCGTCCTACGAAGAAAATAAGAAAGATATTTAAGACTGGAACTGTTTAATTTTATTATAAAATTGATATCACTTACTATATCTTAATGCTCCCCATCCAGCAACAAGGGGGTTATAGCCGACGAAGTTGCTCTTTCGTAGGGGCTCTTTCGTACAAATGGGATATACGTACCCTGAAAAATAAAAGAATAAATGAAAATGCAGGAAACGAATGACCAAAAGTATGAGAAAGAATTGTACATGCTTTATGACACAATATATGTGTACAGTAAGAAATTTCAGGATATGATACTTCAGTAATACTCAATAGCATATATATATATATATATTTGAGGACTTACTCGAAAATGGCAATTCCTCCACCAATCTAAGAATGGCAATATTATGATTGTGTATGTTTTCTATTCCATCCATATGTGCACAATGTGCTGCGGTCAAAACATGCCTAGCCGATATCAGGGAACCTCCGCACTTCCATAGTGGTTTGTCTGGGTTTCGGGGATTACGAAAACCTAATGCAGCGATCCATGGCCAAGCGCCTAAAATGCAATAGTCATAGTTGCGAATATACATAATTTTTTCTCACATAACGAGTAACAACGATTATTACCTATTCGATATTCGATCATACAGCAGACGATAAGTACATACGTACAAATACTCTGAAATACAGATTTGATAAAGACAGAAATTAAATTTTTATTCCAGTGGAATGCAAATTATCAAATAATTCTATATAATTTCTATTTGAACTATACTGAACTATAAAGTTCAAACGTGTAATTTCTGCCCTAACAGTTTTTGATCTCTATCCATATTATTACTCCTATATCAATTCTTTATTTCAAGCAAAAAGATACTCTTCCTAACATGAAGTAAAAGAAAGAAATAATTCAAGTTAATAAGTAAAGTTACTACCGATGAAATCATAGCATTATTATTTAGTCTAATTGAAATGTACATTGATGTGCTGTTTAATGCCTTTAAAGTTCATTCTTTGCAGTAAATGGCTTATTATTAATCGGAAAGAAAGACATAAAACGTACCAAGTTCAGCTGGTTTACCATCGACCAGCCTGGTATGAGAGACGTTGCTAAAACCACAGTATGGTGGTCGCAAAGCCTTATACTTGTACACAGTTTTTATTAAAATTTCTCTCTTCTCTTTGTTTGGATCGTTCGGACAGCAAACGATCGTAACATTGCCCTGGTATCTGCACACTGATCGTCTATAAAAATCGGTGGCTGTACGGTACTGTATCTGCCATATTTCTTGCAGAGGTTTACATTTTCTGTAGTCAAGGCACCTGCCTTCTTGATTGTCCGGTGTGGTACATTCTGGATCAAACAATTTTAAAACATTTATACAGTTCAAAGATGCGTAAGAAAGCGACACCGATTACTCAACTTTCGAAGTAAAAAGCCGATCAAGTCCACCGGATTGCCCTACAGACACGTATTAATCCGTAAGAGTTAGTCATCATGTTGATAATAATTATCTAAAGAAACTTTTCACGTGAAAATATAAAATTTTAATTGATTAGATATTGTGTTAGCCATACTTAAGAAAGAAAATGAAAATGAATGAAATGAAAGAAAAGGACTACCTTCAACCTCATTTTTTAAATAAACACTTTGTCAGTTTTGCGGTAAATAAATTCTTAGGAATTCAGGACAGTTTTTAGTGAATCATTTTGTTTCGACCGTTCGCGGAGAGACGCGATCGCGAGATAGCACGTCAACGAGAGTTGTAAGTTCCCGTTACGATTAAATAATCGACGCCACGAACTGATCGATCCCCTTATTTCGATTATGATAATAAGGGTAGTTCAATGAAATTCCACAGAATTAACACAAATAAATTAATGTTTATTTCAACAACTTATTAACTAGAAAGATATAAAAGGAACAAAAAAAATGTAACTGCGTTTTGGTTGATAAGTAATGCGCGACATACCACATGTGTTGACGGTTCGACTTCTCGAAAAGTTCTGAACGCCTTTCGATTTTTTTCGTTTTTTCTGGAAGGCGACCCCCACTACGTTCGGATCACGCCACATTCTTTTACTGCGAGGTAAAATACGGGCCACGAGTCGACGTTTCTGGAAGTCGCCCTGCTTAATGAACCACGCGCTTGCCACTACAATGTTTGTTTGCCGGGCAGACGCGACGATCCGTCTGCGACATTATAGTGGCGCTATCGATAGTTAAGAATATGACCTATGGTAAGCCGCATGGCGTAACATTCTCCCCCCGTTGAGAGGGTACCGATCAAACTAGCGAGGTGTGGCTGAAATTCCCATCTTATTTCGTCTCGGTGGCTAGTTGTTCGGGTTTCTCGAGATCGGGTTGAATTGGCAGTGGGACAAGCCTTTTGACGCCCCGATCCAAAATGCTCTTTGCCGTCTGAACTGTAGCTGTCCGGATGACACCATCGGCGCCTGGATGAACCTTGATAACTCGGCCCAGAGGCCAATGCATGGAGGGAACGTTGTCCTCTCTGAGGATGACGATTGTGCCCTTTTGGATGCTGTGTCCACCCTTGCTCCATTTATTGCGGTTGGTTAGCTCGTTCAAATACTCCTTATGCCAGCGGTTCCAAAAATGTTGTTTAAGCTGTTGGATATGCTGCCATTTGGAGAGTCGGTTCGATGGAATGTCTCTGAAATCTCGATCACGTAAGCACATTAATGAATCGCCAATGAGGAAATGTCCGGGAGTGAGGGCTAGGAGATCATTTGGATCGGTGGAGATAGGAGTTAGCGGGCGGGAATTGAGGACTGCTTCTATTTCTATGATAAGAGTATTACGGTGTTAAGCTCATATGTTTCTGTTTCTCCACTCGCGCTGCGCCATAATATCCTTTGATATTTCCGATCCTCTGGTCGTACGAGGAATTGCCGATACATTTTCTCGATGTCGCCAGTCAGTACGTACTGATGAGCGCGGAATCTAATTAATATACAAAATAAATCTTCCTGTAACTTGGGTCCTGTGTAAAGTGTATCGTTTAGGGAGGTTCCGGCAGTGCTTGGTGCCGATCCGTCGAAAACTACACGGAGTTTGGTGGTTTGACTCGATGCTTTGGTCACGCCATGATGGGGTAAATAGTATCCGTTGTCGTCGGAGTGGTTGACATTGACCTTCGTCATGTGTCCCAATGCCAGGTATTCCTGTATTACCGTTCGATATTCTGATTCGAAGCGTTTGTCGTGCTGGAATCGGCGATTGAGTGAGGCGAGTCGTTTAATTGCCAGCGTTTTAGAGGATCCGAGTGACTGAAGCTGATCATTGAAAGGTAGAGCGACGATGTATCGTCCTTCGCTGGTGCGTCGGGTGTGGGCTTGGAAGTGTTCTTCGCATCGTCGATCTGCCCTCTGAGATATGTTTAATTGAGGGTCCTTCATCGATTTCCCAAAACCGCGAGGGGTCTGCTTGTAAAGTCGTCGTGGATGTGTGAAATATGTTTGTCGCGGTTTGGGAAGTTGGACTCCCCAACTATAATTATTTTACTACAGAATCCTCAAAAACATGATGTATGTATATATATCCTGAAATATTATCAGTCTGTTGTCAAGTTATAGAACATTATGGAAATTGCCAGTTAAAGTCATAAAAAACAAAAAATAGGGAAGTTCGTTAAAATATGTGATTTTCCAATCAAGATATAGAATTTATTCGAGTAATATAGATTACGGTAGAGATGGTGACGGTAACAATGAGTGGACTGATTCTTCGTGCGAAAACAAATTGGAAGCGCAGAGCGATGTATTGTTTCAGCGAATATCGATTTTAAAGCACGGTTTTAAAGTACGTGTGCGTTTGACTAGGTGTGTTAATTAATATTGCTGTCTGATTTTCGATATGTAAATACAATATCTACATATCTTTAAACTTATGATAATTGAACTAACAATTTTTTTTAATAATAACTTCACTCGTAAGTCAGCTGCGCACATATTTGATCGTTCTTTAAAGCTTGAATCTCTGCGAAGAGAAAAAATCTTTCAACCAACAAGAACTGGTTCTACGTTTTCTATCCATTTCCTTCCAGATAAATCTCTCTATCTAAAATCCTTATTTCCGTATTTCCTTGAAAAGGTTAAAGTCGTTTTGTATAAAATCCAATGTAGAGAAGAAGGAAGATCCGCAAAAGATTCTTTCAGCTTTCCCTATGTTTGAGCTCGAATCAAAGCAATCCTATTCCCAATAGGGTGACTATGCGTTTAACTTCTCATAGAATCTCTCTGATTCCGTGTGATACCTTCGGTGTTTTTGAAGTATGTAATTGATATCGTAACGTCAACGCTTTGCAGTGCGAATTCAATTTTGAGTTGCAATTTCCCTGTTTGCGTGGCAAAATCATAAAATCGATAGCGCACGTTTCGATAAACACGTTTTCTTTGCTGATGCCGCACTGTAAATATAAATATTTGAATAAATATCGCGAATTTCATGTTGCTAAAAGATTTATACTATTTATTCGTAAATAACTGTTGGATATGTTTAAGTTGAAACCACTGCATTAGGTCTTTTTTCTTGTTTAAAATTATTTGTATTGGTAAATTGAATGAAAGTTCTAACATGTAATTTGTTCTTCTTTTATAAATAGTTTACAGAGGATAAAGCGTGGGTAACTCAAGACTGTCGCGATCATGACACTATACATACTTATGTATAGCACGTATACTAAGCTAACTCAAATAGCAAGTCAGAGAAATGGAAACTTAGGAAAATCTAAAGGAAGATAAAACGTTCGAGCCTTGACAGGAATATGAGATGCTAAGTAATCTTCCTAAGTAATCTCCTCCAGCTTTTTCTATTTTGATCAATAATTATTAGTACATGTTAGGAAAACAAATAGAATTTTTGTTCTCAAGCGAGGTATAATTTAAATTTTGTATGTACACAAAAATGTTAAATATCTGTAATAAACATGGTACAATCAATTTTTTTACATAAAATTATATTGTATAGGCTATTGTTATTTAAACATTTTAAATTGGATGAAGGAAAAAAATGACGCAAATAAAACGTAGAACATTTTAATTAAAGAGACTAATATAGAGATTTATCTACTTAACTGTGATTAAATCATCTCCACTTAACGCTCTACCTCTTCTATTAATTATGCTTCGTTAAACTATGATTACAGAGAATGGGTTTTTTGATAAAATGACATTCTGACAAATATATATAGATCGATATATATAGATATAGATAGACAAATATATAGATTCTTACAACAGTAGTTACGAATGAACAGTAGTTATTGTATCAATTCCGTTCTTCAGAAGCTTCATTTGTGAAAAGACAATTCGCCAGAATATGGATTCACTGTAGTTATAGCTATAGGATTTCAATCTAGTTGACAGACTTGCTTTACGTAGAGAATATCTGTCTCTTGTTCTACCTTATCGCGATTCTCTCCTCATCTTATACGCTTTGTCGAACAAAGTAATATTGGCATATATCTCGGCTCTGGTTACAATCATTAGTTTCCGCCTAAACGGTTAGAATCACATAGCTCGCGCTCTACTCTCGTTTATTGAACATTCAGGCCATATGGTCGCATGCGACTAGTTTTATGTTAATTCCGACCGATTACAATACCTTTCTTTCGTTTACAAGGAACGACGAGACTGGCAGTTGCGTGATTTCCAATGCAAAAGCCGCGATATCTGCACGATAACCTAACCTCAACCGATTTTGTTGTACTATTCTTATGTGGACTTCGTTTGTACCACTTTCGTAACAAAAATAGAATACGTAGAACACAGCATTCCGTTATGCGATATTGTCGATTCCTAACATCCGAAAAATCAGAGATAATTTTTTCCCTACAGTTGTACATTTGTGTGAAAAATTACGAACGTAAAGTTGTTTGGTGCATGCACAGTCCTCCCCTACCCTGCATTTGCGTGGACATGCTAGAAAGATTCACTTTTCCACGGTGAAACTGTATGTATTATAATTTCATTTTTACAAAGGTCGAACATCCTACTATGCATAAATTTAATATTAATATAAGCAGGTTTCCTGTTAAGTATTACATCTGACGTATAAGCACACGTGTGTACGAGCCTTGGTTTTAAATGTCTTATAGTAGACACCGAAAAGATTATTCAGTTGGATATCTGACTCAACATCAATATTTTACTAGGAGATAACATGTTAAGAACACGTTGGTGGATGGCATGGGAGATGATGAATGAAGACATACTTCTGTGAGATACATAAAATAGTAGTCAGAACGTATTTTGGCGCTTGGGGACAGCAACAGCTGGTGATACTGTCATACACCTCCATTTATAAACTTTCGAAAATCGATGTGACCTTCAAACTTTAGTGTATTCTGTTTCACAGCACAAAATGTTTCCGAAACGTACGTTTATTGTTACAATGAACTTGACTAATGGCTCTGAAATACTATCCTTGAAAAAACAATGGGGGAATTAGAGCAAAAAAAAGAAGGAAATAAACAAAGACCTTGTTGGTTCGTAAAAATAAAATATGCTACAGGAAAAACTTTTTCCAACTGATTGAGATGCGACAAGCTTTAAAAGCTATGACGCGAATCGAGCGTTTGTCTACAAGAGCGCATTTTCGGTGGATATATAGATATACATGTATATGTGACGAAATATACTAAAGCAATATTGACCCTTTGTCGCTGAAAGTATCAAACTACAAAACTTCCTTTCAAATTTTCAGAATAAGGAAATCAGGATCATGATAAATAATTGGAACATAATTAAAAATAATATATCTTCTCTATAAGATAATGAATACATTGGTTCATTTAATTTTTATGGATATTCAAACGCTTCTGTGAAATAAAACGTCAAGATTATAGAGTATAAAATTCATAGCTATGAAATAACTAAAACTCTGATGTATTATTAAAAATATACGTTAGGTTCTATGTAGTGATACATACAAAGATTACATGTACAAACCCATAATTAACACAATGCTACCGCAACCATTCTGCAATCTACCTTGCCCAAAACACTCTTCCAGTCACCTCCAAACTCTTCAATTCTCTCCACCTAACCACCCACAAACCATTCACAAACATGCAATTCTCGACAAAAGAAGAACTTGTCGTCAGTTGTCCTTAACATCTCGTTCATTCATTTGGTCCCTATCCCCCTATTTCCTCCCACTGCGATGATCGCACTACATTTTTCCACGTCTCTATTCTATTCTCTGGATGACCTGAATTCTCGAGCAGTCGAGTGACGATTGATCTGTACAATTGATCGATTTCTGTTTACTACAGCCATGCAGGAAATTTCGTCTTGGAAAGCGATGTTGTGATTTCGAATGCTTGGACCATGTAAAAAACATTACCGGAACCGGTGAAATTTATGTCCTTGAGGATGAGAAATCCTCCAGCTCCTCGACTCACCAACAAACGTGATGAGCTCAATGGTGCTGTTGCGGCTATTTGAATTTTTCAACAAGGATCCAGATGGCGCCGTGGACGAAATTCAATCATTATAAACGTCAACGATCAACATCAGCCATCAGGCAATTTCATATTGGTGACTTATTTCTTCTGTGTTATTTCTTCTAATTTTATTGTTAGTTCTTCCATTTGTATTCCAAAAGATTGAACTCTTTTTACGTGCGTGTGTGTTTTTCTTTTTTTTGTAACTCGTCGAGTTGCAATTCTAATTTTTGCACTTCCTCCTTCATGTCCTCTATGTGCTTCTCGAACTCTTGTGTCGTCCTGTCTTTGTCGGAACATTCTACTTGAAGATCAGCGAGTTGATGCTCGGGATCGTAATTCAATTTTTGGTCATTTTATTGCTGTCATTTTATCAACTTCTTTCTTCTTCTTTCTTTTTTTTTTTTTTTTTTGAACTTAAAATCTTGATTTAAGGTTTGTGTTTCACTATATGATTTATTATTATTAACTAGTTCAACATTATTTTCAGTAGATTTTTTTTTCGCGTGATTTTTATACTTATTTAAATAGTTTAACATGAGCAAATGCATCGTACGTCAGATATACCATTTTTAATAAATTGTCGCCTTTACAACTCGAGTTACCTCTGAACGAGTCGCATGATTGATCAATAAGCCATGAGTAATTATGCAAATTCAGTATTTTTTTCATCTATCTATCTGAATATTATAACAAAGACTTTACATTGAATATTTTATTAAAATTGTAAGTTTTTCATAAACGCTTCAAAATCCACAGTCTATTGATCAACTCCTCTATCCTTTCTCTTTCTCCTCACTAAAATAGATAAATTCCTAATGTAGTTTGTGGATAATATTTTTTTTTTTTTTTTTTTCTAAAGCAAATCACATTTATCATCTGATATATTTTTTGAAATAATTTCTGTCTGTACATTTTCTTCTTTCCCCTTACTCCTCTTTCTCTTTCTAATGAATTCTTTTTATTCCGTAAAATAGTTTTTGTATATTCAATTTTGTTAAGTGCAATCCTTATTTCTGATAACTTACTTTTATTAGATAATTCTTGTGAATCTTCTACTACATCTTCCATATCATTTTGAGTGCGGCTTCTACCTTCAGTAAATTTAATATCTTGAACCGTATCATTAATTTCAATAGCTCTTTCGGTATCAAGTAAATCGCACTTATTATTTAATATACCTTTTGAATTGACTTCTGTCTCTGTAGTTTCTTCTTTTGTATCTTCTTCGAGTTTTCTTCGTTCTTCTAATCCACCCTTCTCATTTTCTAGGATCTTCCTTGTTGTTACGCCGCCTAAAACATCTGCACGCCAGCCCGCGCCAGCTCGCGCCACCGGACAACAACCAGCCTGCGTAACGTCACTTCGACCCTCAATAAACCTAAGGACCCACCATAACTTTCACTTCCCTGTATTGTTTCGCCATGTGTCTTCAATCCGTTTGTCTTGAAGAATTTCTAAAGCTTAAAAATATTCTCGAAACACAGTCGGTTTTTAGAGAGGTCTTTGGGTTTATTAGGCGTACTTAAAACACGGAGAAAGCGGGTATGCACCCATTAGGAAAATCCGAATAGCCCTCTAATAAAACAAGCTATGTTTTCCTCACGCACACAGTCATCTATCCACCACGATGGTAGGAGACTTCCTACTCATCCCTTCGAGCAGTAGTGCAGGTCATGACCAATCGACACCGCGGTTCGTTACCCTCACTTTTCCTAACGAAAGTGGGAACAACGAATCCGCGTTCTTTAGGCACAGGGGCACACCCACACCGAACTTTTCTTCCGTATTAGAAAAAGAGCGACAGACAGTCTAAAAACTAACGCCTAACGCGGCAGTCTACACATAGCGCGAGAGTCGCATACTTCACGAAAATCTTTTGTCGGTTCTCGGTGTTGTCGAACATACATCTTCTCTCCTAAATATATTATAGTGCTAAGTCCATTAATACATTAATTTCCATTATAAGAGCCCTGCTCTAGCGTACATATCTATCACATCTTCGTGCGACAAGTTGTTAACTATTTATTTCTCTACGTCAGTGTAATCTAAGTGTTGGAAATATATAATTTATAATTCAGTGAATCACAGTGTTATACAAACTCAATCACCCCTATTATCTCAACGGAAATCAGTCGCTGCTTTAATAGTCTCCTTTAACAGTTTTCTTAACTTGATTTCGTTCTGCTTCTGCATAGCGTCTAGTATGGCCCGAATACTTGGATCCACACCAGTAGCCATAGCCAAGCCGGTGAAAATGATCCTTTGTTCCGTGGTATATATAGGGTAAAACGAATGGTAGACCGCAGCATAGTGGTTTCCAACGATCCACACTTGTTCTAATTCCTCACTCAACGTCTTTCGTGTCCATTGACGTAGAAAAAGGTAAGTTATTGTAATATCGGAATATATTAAAGGTGTAATTTTGTCCGATTAATTATAATTTATTAATAATGGATTGAAAATACAGATATTAGTTAGACAGAGAAACGATGTTTGATTAACAGGAAAACTAAATGCAACGCTCGTATTTTTTATATTTGGTAACTCTCTCTCTCTCTCTCTCTCTCTCTCTCTCTCTCTCTCTCTCTCACTGGCAACTCTAACACTCGACAATTCTAACGACTCTATGCTTCGACGTCTCGATCAACTCTGACCCTCGCCAATGCATTCCTGCTCGGTCGTGCTCGCTCTTGCTCTCGTCCTCTCTCACACACACACACACACACACGCACGCACACACGCACACGCACACGCACACGCACACACTTTCTGGCTCACATGCTCTGGCCTCTCGATTGCCACTCCTTGAAATATGAAACCGTACTTCTGTTTTGACGCTGTTTATCTTTTCTCGCGTCACTGTTACTAGGCGCTCTTGGATGTAAACAAACTACAAAAAGACGACGTACACGGTGTTTTCTAATTTCAGCCGATCTTCAATCAAAGCTATTCTACGATATTACAGAATTATATTTCCCCCTTTTTAATTAATTATATGTCGGAGAAGCAGGGGGGATAGGGTTGTCGGTATTTGAGGAGTCTTCGTTGAAGGTAGCCATCGTTGCGGTGTAACGAAGATACGATTTATTGACACAGGTATGAATAACACAGGTTTGACAATCTACCACGGCGGTGAGACGTCCGCGGCACTAGTGACAGTGGTCTCCGGTTCAATAACGAATCCGCGGCCAACGGGATGACAGATGGGCGTTCTCGCTGAATCTAAGTCTGACTCGTAAAAATAATTGCTGAGCGTAAAGACGTTACTCTTTGGTCGACGGGAGCGCGTCAAAGAATGCCCGTCCCGTCCCGATGATGCCACAGAGGAAAACTATAATGGGGTGTGTCTAAGGACACGAGATCATCGGATTCGTCGAGGAAAGCCTTCGTTTAGGAAGTAAGGGAAATTGACGTTGCTGCTAATTGGTCAATCTCCATATCGGTGGTTAGAAAAAGATGCTAGCCGCCCTCGAGGGAAAGTTGCTAGTGGGAGACGCCGCTCGTTGAAAAATATGTCTCCCCTATCTTCCCGTAGTTAGGACAAAGACTGTTTGTCTGTTTGAAGGACTTTAGTTAACTAAACCTTAAGATTTATAACGGGCCCTCGGGCTAGCCGAACATGTACTGTGGAGACGCATCGACATCTGGCAATCATCTTACTCGAAGAATAGGCTCTGCGTGTGGCGAGCCACGGGACAGAAACCGTTGGAATGTTTACTGTCGCGTGTCGCCACGAATATTTCTTTTAAGGAGAGCTATAGAATTACTCCATACCTTTGTTAGGCAAAGCGTTCATCCCTTGACCGCGGCTACGTTGGGCGACAGACTGTCACCTCGAGCCAAAGCTCACCGTCACTAATCTCGAACAATTACAATCGGATTGAATAACTACAATAGTTTAGTTACAGTTATAGTGGCCTTTAGATTGCAATGTTGCGGGGCTATCCCAAGGTTCCGGTGTCCTTTCATCTCCGACATATATTTAACTATATATATTAACTATATATTTTCCCTAGGAACAGTAAGATTTTAACGATACAACTTTATTAAGAGATCTTAATGTCATAAACGGTATCGAAACTTCGTAATTAATATTGTTAAGGAAGAAAATATTGGTAATCTCCTCGAACGACGAGCGCTTGATATTCACAATTAGAACTCGATATCTTAGCTTCTTATAATATCCTAATAAAATGTTATTTATCGATTACAATTGTCCTGTCGTATTTTATTGTGTTTGCTTTATAAATGTGAACTTTATTCAAAAAGAGTTCATCGATATAACGGTATTGAAGAGAACTACTCGAGAAACTATATCTAGCCCTTGGATGGAGGGATTGCTTGCTTCTTACAATCGAATAATTGGAGTGTAACTAGAAACACGAACGGTAGTTTAGCAATGGAGAAGAACTTTAGAACGACAGCAATTTTCTTCTTGTTTCTTTGAGAAAGGCACCGTTCATTTTATGTTTGCGAGAATGGGGTTGTTGGACGAATTTGATTAAAAAGGAAAGATCTTTAACAAATATTCTTCCCATTGATACATTCCTATATTTTTGATTTAATTATTTGAAAATGCAATTTTGCATATACCTATGTGCTATTA
Organism: Bombus vancouverensis nearcticus; assembly: GCF_051014615.1. Taxonomy (NCBI): domain Eukaryota; kingdom Metazoa; phylum Arthropoda; class Insecta; order Hymenoptera; family Apidae; genus Bombus; species Bombus vancouverensis. The sequence goes on from NW_027468942.1 coordinate 429,553, forward strand.
TATACTATAATCGCAGGCGTTTCTTTAAAATGATGTACTATTGAAACAAGGCAAAGTATCGTCGAATTCTTCTAGATTCAATTTCTCAAAAGAATGGCTCTATTGATTAACCAAACATAGTTCCCATAAGCATATACGTACTTCTCAGAAAAGATAGTTATATCTAGATCAATATTACTCCCCACAGTGACCTATATGTCAAAGAAAAAAAAGACACATCAAGTATTAAATCATACTACTATTACGTCCACTATCTCTACAAATCCTCCACTCTTGGAAAAGTCTATCTTATTCAAACGTAACGTAACTCAAATTAAATCTTTTCCATCATCATAAATACGAAACATTTATAAAATTATCATCTTCGATTATTTACTCAACATCTAGCTAACAAAATCTTCTCCATCGCCGTACCCCTTAATCCTGACCGCGTACAATTAACGTATGAATAGTTAATTTATTGAAATTTAAACGACCATTTTACGCTACTTGTACTCGAATGATTTTAGGATCTTGCTGTATCTCTTGCACAGTGTTATACTGACAGGCGAGAAACATAGAAACGTAACTTCCGATCCACTGATTTACCCTAAACAGACGATGATAGGTTATACGGTGCACGCAATACAGAAGCGTTTCCGATGCAATTCGAAGGTGCGTTGTTACAATGGAGTTCATCGATCCATAATGACTATTTCCCCGCCAACTACAGCCTGTAATAACGGAATAGCCAATAAAGTATATCCTGTCGATTTAATCGTTACCCCCACGGTGCACCGCGCGCACGGAGATCGGATCGGTGATTTTCACGTGATGTTTCGCAAATCGTGAGGCGCTCGCGTGATTCGCGCGTTTTAAGCGTTCCCGCTCTTCCCGTCCGATAGAAAGAGAAAGGGAACAGGGGTGGAAGGAAGAGGGAAGATACGTGATGCGGGTTCAACCTGCCGCGGGAACCTTTAAAGAAGGTCGGTGCAACGGGGGAGATGTAATTTTAATAAGTTGGAGAACAAGTCATTGTAAAAGATGGATATTCAGATGTTGGAGATGCAGCAGATTTACGACTCGCTGGAATTAAGTTAGTTAAGGTGTTGAAAACCTAACGTCTTTTTAAAGGCGTTTGCCGCGTTTCTTTTCAAATCAAAATACATACATACGATACGTACAATGTATGCGCCTAAAGTTTTAAAGTTAATTTCTATTCAAGGAATGGACTGTTTTATTATAGGTTTAGGAAATTGAAAAGAAGCAATTGCTTGTTTCTAAGGAAGAATCGCGAGAAGTACAGTTAGAAACTGTATTGTGAATCACTTTTCCTGGTTTCCGTAACGAGGAAGTGAAAAAAAAAAACGCAGACAAGTCAGCGTTTACCGTAGCTAAATGGAAGATACGCAGGTACGAGTCGTTACAGTTTTGTCGTTGCAACGATTCCCGCTGCGTAATTTGATAATGAACAGTTGAAAAATAGCAGCGTTGTGTCCGTACTCCTTAATATCCCATTATATGGAAGTTAACGACCGGAAAATACACCGCTCAACTACTTGAAGGAAGTAGCTCATGAGCAAGTCTTTTGTATCCTCGCAATGGTATAATTCCTGTAACGTCTCGTTCTCGGAGGATTTATTTCGTTGATTTGTACTTGTTTATTGCTTTTGTGTTTTCATGAATGGAGCATGTCGCATGCGAATCGTAATATGGTTTTAATGGCGTTTCGACTTCAATGATATCAGCGGCTGATTGCGCTTCCCGTAAGAAGCTTCCAATCATTATGTATTTTAGGAACAACAAATAAGGATATTTAGAGAACGAATTAATTATTCAATTGTTCGCGCAAGAAATACCTGTCTCTTTTTCGAAAGTTATAAATGCTGTTTTCAAAGAGTTCCTTAGCTCACCATAAACCAGATAAGAATCTTTGGTTCCGTCTAGAAAAAGAAACCTTCAGATCAAACCGAAAGGGGTTCGGATTATATTTTCTAATCGTATTTGTATATTTCTTTTTACGGTCAGCTTGTCATCCACGTACAATCGAACAGAGAGTCCATTAATTATTTCCCTTCGACTTGTTTCAGGGGGAGCATCTCTGAAGCCATGCCGGCTGACGAGTTCGCTGGAAATCGAAACAGAAGCAAACCAAGACTGCAACCACCTTAACGAACCGCTATTATCACTGGCAAGGTCATCGGGCAGATCTAATCATGCTCACGCCGACCATGCTTCCTGTGCACTCGTTCCTCTTTCTTAACGACGTCAACCAGAAGATCGGGTGCTAAGAAATTCGAAATCGAGTTGATTGAAAATCTCAAGGAATATTAAAAAAAATACGAATAAACAATTTGATATAGAAATCATCCATTTTGGGCAAAGAAAAGAAACAATCAGAAAAAGGAATAACCACAGAAGCTCTGAATTTCATTGCTTCCTAATGGTACTTCCTTGGATATTTTTACATTCTGGAGGCGTGAACGAACTCTGAAAAACAGAAACGACTTCTATCGGATGATCGAAAGAACTACCTGGACACTGAGTATAATTATTCACACGTGCGGATGCCATTTCCGGCATGTTTCTCCATGAAGAAGGTCAGCTTCAGTTTTTGCCACTTGTAGATAGAAGTTGAAGTGGCGGACGTCTTAACGAGGTTGCTAGAATGTCAAAGAAATAGATGAGGGAAATATTATGAAGATATATTTATGAATATCTAATTGAGCATTTAATTAAGAACTTAATCGAAAGACCAAAATAAGTTGGTTCTTGAGACCAAGTACCTATCTAAGTATAATAGTCTTTTGTACTTACGGTTTAGTAAGAGGACTCGAGTAAAACGATTACTCGTTAAAAGGAACAATAGAATAATCATGCCTCCGCAGACGGTGGTCTCTGCTTTCATGCCTCATCGCGGAGAATCTCAGCGAAAAAAGTGTCCCGAAGCGTGAGCTGAAAGGTGGCTATCTAGGCTGCCTAGTGAATGCCGTCGCCATGGTGGAGCTGGCGTGTAGCAACTCCCTAAGTCCAGGAACCTAATCCTGCGTCAGAAAGACAAAATTCGCTACGGAGAAAAGTAAACAAAAATATATATATAGGGAAGAAGCGACAAAGATTAAAGATCGTTAAGAATTACAGGTAATTTAATGATAAAAGGGAGAAAGAATTGTGTAAAAATTCTACTGGAAAAGAAAAGAAAGATTAAGCCTCCAACGAGAAAGACGTGCTCAGAAGCGAGTCCTGCGTAGCGCCATGTAGAGGAGCAGGAAGAAAATATTGGTAATCTCATCGAACGACGAGCGCTTGATATTCACAATTAGAACTCGATATTTTAGCTTCTTATAATATCCTAATAAACTGTCATTTATCGATTACAATTGTCCTGTCGTATTTTATTGTGTTTGCTTTATAAATGTGAACTTTATTCAAAAAGAGTTCATCGATATAACGGTATTGAAGAGAACTACTCGAGAAACTATATAGAGGATTTAATTAATGTGTGGATCAACGTATGTATCACTATATGTAACAATAATATTGACTGTATATGTACGTGTGTAATAAAAGATTTCCGGTTTACAATGTTTACGATACTGATATAAAAATACCATATAGAGGATTTAATTAACGTGTATATCTACGTATATATCATTATATGTAACAGTAACATTATGTGCATATGCGTATAATATTGGTTAAATGTTAAATGTTAATATTGGTTAAATGCGTTAAAGTGAAATGTTATTTACCTATTCAAGATAGCAAAGTAGACATACCATATAGAGGATTTACTACTGTTAACACTTGGTATTCTCGTATTCAAAGTATTTAACCAAATAATTTGGGAATCCAGCGGACGAGCTTGTATTTAATATGATTATATTTAATATAACAACTTTACTCAATATACGCGTAGGATTTTAAATGTCATGAGGGTTGCAGCGGACTCAATTTTAATGTACCTCGATATCTTAGCTTCTTATAATATCCTAATAAAATGTCATTTATCGATTACAATTGTCCTGTCGTATTTTATAGTGTTTGCTTTATAAATGTAAACTTTATTCAAAAAGAGTTCATCGATGATTATCCATTACAGGTTGTTAATAAACCTGAATTATGCACAAAGGAATTGCCGTTAATAACTTAAGATTCTCTGCCCGTCGTACAGGGTACACATAGTAATTATTCTCGACGATCGTAACGTTTAAGTCCAATTCGAGCTTATAGTCCCATGCGAGTTAAACAACGACAATAGTTTGAATTTCTATTTGTTCGTTTGTCGTCTGTTTATACCCGGAGCACCTGCTGTAAACCAATACAAAATTTATTAGATCTATAAATAACACATATAAAACTTATTAATTTATAATTAATATAAAATAGGAGAGCACGAAACTTCCTATTTTATGGATATGTTAAATCTTTGTAAAAAATACCATATCATTAGTATCATTTTAATCGTTCTAAAGGATTTAGCCGCATAAAGCTGAGACCCTTGGAAGAATCGATGTTCACGCGTGACAAATTGAAATTGTGCGAAGGTTCCGGTACGAACATCACAAGCCGAACATCGATACCAGGGGCACAGGCACATGTTCTGGGTTCATTATATATTTATAAAAGGCTGACGATTCAGTAGATGGTCCGGGTAAATTTAAATTGTAAATGAACGCATTGCTGGTTTCAAGTAAAAGCCTGGATAAGAGCGGATATGGTATGAGAGTCTGTCGTGGAAAGGGGAACAGGCCGCTTTTATTTGTAAAGTTTGAATCTCCTCGATATTGAAGATGTTGAAGCTGCAAGTATGTATTTCATTTTAATCCATTCGAGACCGAGATTTAATTGTAAAACGATACCTAGGTGTCGGTACGATCTGAATGTTTAGTTGGAATGATTCTGTGTTTTACTCTCTCCAGGGTATCCTTTTCATACTTTGATTTTAAATCGATGACAGTCTTAAATAGTATGCCTCATATTTTTAAAATATAAAATTATATACTATGTTATTCTATAACGTATTATGTACAGTTATATATATATATATATATATATATATATATATATATATATATATAATAATTCTATATTGAAAAAAATATGAAATTAACATGATACATACATTACTACATAAGTTATATATAAAATATGTATATTATACCCTTGCCTACTGACTGATATGAATTTCTTTCGGTCTCGAATGCGTTAAAAGAGAGCGCAAAGAAGTCGAAATTACTTATTGTAATTAGTAAAACGACCTGAGAGGCAGACAGATACAAGAAAGAAGGAATATTATATTAGCGGCATTATCATGTTTTTGCTCTCTTTAATTCTTTCATCGAGACAGACAATCTACAGGTATTAATCGACCAATTTCTCCAAGCTGATAACTTCGAATTGATGTTTATATATAAGAAGTGTTATGTGTTAATCTGTCTAAATATATATATATATATATCTGTCATATATATATATATATATATATATATATATATCTGTCATATATATATATATATATATATATATATATATATGAAATATAGTGGGATCATCGCAGTGGGAGGAAATATATATATATATATATATATGTACTACTTACTCAAACTATGGATCACATAACCTATACGAAAAAAAAAAAAAATTATTGTACACTATAAAGCAAGAGGTTAAATCTTTAATCTGTTAAGAATTAAATTTTTTATTGTAACTGCGAAAATTATAAAAGTACCAAGCGAAGCAAGTACGGAATATATGCGGAGTATGAATCGCTCAACGAACCAAAGAGCGGCTCAGTGACAAAATTAGTAAAGTAAAGACCACAAATATTACAACATTATATTCTACCACAAAATAATTCTCTATACAAAAAAGGTACACAACGAATCGATTTTTCATAACGATAAGAGTCAACAGAACCAATCAAGACCAGGCGAGACTCTCATAAGACAACGATATCAGAGGGATCAAATCAGCGACTTCAATCTATGTTACAGAGTATAGTTATCAAGAAAAATTGCTCTTTTCATGAAAAGTATGGTAATGATACTCTTATAATACATTGTATATCTGGCAGTCGGATGTGCCCGTGGCCATCGGAAATGTAAAGACGACGCTTTTAGAAAGTGATAGCGCCATCGCGTTTTAAAAACGCGTTAGAAGAAGGACGGTTTCGCTATCCAAGGCGAATCGAAAAGTGTGCGTGTTGCGAGAATCAGAGTTGATCGAGACGTCGAAGCATAGAGTCGTTAGAATTGAGTTGCGAGTGTTGTCGAGTGTTAGAGTTGCTAGTGAGAGAGAGAGAGAGAGAGAGAGAGAGAGAGAGTTACCAAATAGTTGTCAAGTTATTTGTTGTAAATACGAGCGTTGCATTTAGTTTTCCTGTTAATCAAACATCGTTTCTCTGTCTAACTAATATCTGTATTTTCAATCCATTATTAATAAATTATAATTAATCGGACAAAATTACACCTTTAATATATTCCGATATTACATTATCGCGATGTAATATTTATCATGCTTATTTTGTACGTAAAACGAATCGTTGGAATATTCCCGAAGCTAACGAAGCATTTCCCAAAAGTTAAACCGAAGAAATTAACGCGAATAGTTAAGTGAAATTTTTCCATTAACTTGCTGACCAACCGGCAAATAAAAATCATAAAAATTGTTTCAATGTGTTGAGGTCACGCATAACTTCTTTTTTCATTGACGATTACCAAACAGGTAAAATTTCGAAATTGTACGAAGGCCACGTGACCAGATCGTATTGGAATTTGAAGTGCATGGAAAAAGACAACTCGAAGTACAAACCTTGAGCTGTACTACTCGAAGTACAAACGTGAACTAATGGATGCAGAAAAGCAATTAACGCCAAACATCCGAACAGCATCTTGGAGCCCGTCATTGTTCTGAAATAAAAGAAGTGACGAATTAAAAAGACGCAGAACTAATAATAATAAAGGAAACTTAGTTCGTATTATAAATTGAATTTACATCAGAAAAGAAACACGATCAAGCGAAACAGATCGTAGAAATGACAAATATCATCGATATACGTTTCAGTGTAATTTCACTTTTGAAAATTATTTAGTTTAATACGATCGTATTCATCGCTCTGAAACTTTCATTGTGCTGCAATTTGTGCTGCGTCTTTTTAATTTCTCTATCTTTCTGTGTTTTCGGAAAAATTACTTGAAAGATTAAGAATTGCTTGCCTTATTTTATTTTCGATTAGTTAGGATTTGATTATTCCAGGTAAGCTTTATTATTTATAACAGGTTTTATCACTTGTTTATTATTTAGGAGTTTGTTATTTTAGGATTAGTACCTTTTAGGATTTCTTATCCTTCGAGTTTCTGTTTCAGATATCTAGGTCTATTTCAAGATGTTTTATTACATTAGGATTATTTATTCGATTAAGATAATTTAAGAGTTTCACAATGTACAAAGAAATAATCGCGTGAAATTTAGATTTATGCTTTAAACGTATTAAACACGCGGTAATTTCAATGTCTATAGCCTCGAACGTGTTCTGATTAGTTGTGTCATTGTCTGTGACATTGAAATCACAAAAATCCATTGCAAGTGTGCTGTCATGCAATGTGGATGTAATTGGGTTTTTTGGGTATTTCCTGTATCATCTGATTTGTACAGTACTATTTTAACGCAAGGACAGGAAAGTTATTATATATTTCCCGTCCATTATTTGAATCGTTGTGAAGTGTAACGAATTATATTCGATTCGAGGAGATGTTAATGAATTACCCATTTCATATGTAATTACATGGAAATAAAAATCATTGCAAAAATAATTGATCTAATGACAACGGAATTTCCAATATTTTTTTGTTTCGTCACGTCTTTTTCATAATATATCTTTTATAGGTACGTGATTTATTAATCGTTCGAATGGAAATAATTATTCGTATAATATTCAAATGATTCTAGCCATAAAATAAATTAAAACGATACCTGTCAATGATATGCAATCTGCGTATGACGTCAACCTCGATCTATGCTTATACAAGAAATTTTATCAATCAATGACTAGATATACAATAATCAAATATTATAAAATTTCCTGAAAACCTTTAGGTGTTAATATTAAGGTGTTAATATCTTTAATATTTGCAAGTTATTGTTTAGCGCTAATTAGTTAGAATGTAACAAGTGGTGTACCACAATTGAGATAATTAATCCACACGAACAATCTTATTTAGATCTTTTTAATTTTTTAATTCTCTTTTGCTCTAATACTTCGTAAAATTAATCTTCATTAGCTACTACACTTCATAGAATAACAAGAGATAATTTTTCTTATATAACGTTTCATTCATAAAATCTATCATTAAAGTACATCTTCATAAAAATATCATTCCATACTAACGGTATATTTGGTGTCATACGAGATAATAGTTACCAGTGATGACATATGTAACTTTATAAAATATATCTCGTTTTATTATATATTAAAAGAATGTACTCATTGCTGCTATATTTCAGATGAAAAAAGGAGGCAATGATTTTACAGTAAAATCGTTCGTTTACAACTGATTCATTTACATTTCATGATAATACTGTGCATTCTGAATATGCTATGATTTGGTTTAAAATAATAAATAGTCCATTCTTGCATCCTACTGCTCCAGCTTTACTTGTATTTTCGATATTGGTATAAATAGAAAGACAATTAATGTCGTTCGAGTCTATTTTCGGATCATTTATATTACGTTTAATCCATATAGTTATTATATGAGACATAGTATCGTAAAATTTGGAAGAATAAAACGTTCGTACAGGATGTACATTTTATAAGAACTCCAACAAATCTGCGTGTGCACCTAAAATACAAACTGATAGTGATTGTTCATAAGTTTATATACATTATCTAATGTCAATCGAAGGTATCAATTCTTTTTCTCCATAAGAGTACTTTTTCATTTATATGTGTTCAAAAATACATGTGTTCAACCGTGAAGCATATGTCACCTACAACGAAAAAGAGTTTTCCTATACTTAATATTTCCTTTATATACCTATGAAAGTCTATTCTTCGCGTAGTATGAAATTATGAATAAATCTGGAATATTGTTCAATCTGAAAAGAAAAATAACTTATTGACATCATTCATTGATACGAGATTCAGAATGTTTGTTTTGTCTTCAGAGAAAGAAGGCAGCCCTTTCTTTTAATGTGAAATAGAAAGCGAAAATTTGAAAACAGATTTTTTGGAAATTTACTTGCAAATATCGTTTTCAATATCGTGATTTTCTTCCCAATGGTACTGTACTTTCAAATTTTCCAGTATCCCTCTAAAAACAAAAAGTCGAACCTCGTTATTATTAACGTAGGCACTACAAGGAAGAGAAGTATTAGAAAGCAGCTCCTTTTTATTATGGATTTCTTTATAATCATGTAAATAAGAAATTCCGGAAATTTTTTCCTCAAGAATTTAATTCTTGTGTTTTGATTGATAATTATTACACTGCATACTAACTTTTCGCATACTGTTCGCGTCTAACAATTTCCTAATAATAACTACTTCAAAATTACATATGTTCTTGCACGAATTCAAAAGTACGTATGATACAATTACAATTGATTCTAAAATAATAATTATTTAAAGATATTAAGATACTAATTAAACGTTTCACTATATTTCAAAATCTGGAACAACAAATTTTTATTTATAAAAAATGAAACACTCTTTATATATTCTTTGTCATGATGCTATTTCTTATTACCATGTCGACATTTTTTAAAATTCATTTTGTTATCTCTACGCAATATGAAAATTCATATACTGCTTAATATTTTTTACATATTATCCATCCACCGCATGATATCTCCTGAAAAATCAAAATATTAATGTTATATTATTACAATGCTTCTTAAATTTCAATTTTTGACAAATTTGAAATCCAATATATTTTGCACAATTATTATTTATCAAAAAATTCTAAGTTAGTAACTTTCTTTTCAAATGGCAAATAACATATACTTTGACTTACCTGTAAGTTTTTGTTCCTAATCATCATTTCCTCTTATAGAACATCATTATTGATCTTATAATTACTACCGGTGTCATAGATATTGTAGTGGCTACAACTGAATTAATAGAAAATGATAAATAACTGTGTATAACACTAACACATAACTGTGTATAACAATGACACATAACTTTTACTTACATATCAGTCGATAAGGGATTACTGTGATATCCTGTTGATGTTTCTTAAGGCACTTGATTAGGTGTGATACGGTATCATTCCTTATGGTATACTGTAGATAAGTATTTTAGAAAATGACAAGAATAAATCTAAATTATTCAGAGGTTCCAGTTTCGGCTTAGACATAAATACAGGACCATTTGCAAAGAAGGAAGGGTGCGTTTCTACAGCCTCGTTATAGTAACGAATACCAATATATAGTAATGAATACCAATCTCTGAATTACTGGTTACTAAACATAAATATCCTATAAAATTTAATATATTTCTTTAATTTTTAATACATACATGAGTTAGTAGTTCTAAATTATGAATCATCCTACCTGTGATATTACACTTTTCCTTATAATATCATCACTCAAGTGAACAACATTAAGATCATGTAAACCATGTCATCCTATCTTACTGTGAAGATACTTAGTTATGTTATCTAACATTATAAAAATATCATCAAATTCAAGTCCTTTTATTCACATCACATGGCCACGACGATCTGGTTCTTCGTTATATAATGTTCTAAAATTTGTCGTATATATAGGATGTACAAACCGTGATATCAAGGTATCAGTTCTTCCTTCCCAAGGGACAGTTTCGTTAAAATTCTGATAGAATTAAAAATTAATTATTAATATTCTAACAATCATATATGTTAAATACATTATAGTCAACGATATATACCTGAGCGAATGTAGGGGTGATTCCTTGATAATTATAAATGTCATCAGCCCACATCATTGTGCCACTTCTTTGTACTCCAGCCTCTGGATTAACAGCCTAAACAAACATACAAAATTTTATAGAAGCTGTACAAAATATAGTATATATGCGCAATATTGAAGCGTTCAAGGGGATATAAAGGTAATGTACATCACATACACGTGTACTCTCATGCAACAAAATACAATTAGATTTAATAGTATAAGCTCTTTTATTCATCATAATAGATTGGAAATTTAAGTGTCTTACGAGGGTGAGTAAAAAGTTACCCGCTCTGTCGGTGTAGAATTTATTTTAAGCAATTGTCAAAAAAGACATACATCATTTTTTGACATAATCACTCAATTTCTGTATACACTTTGTCCATTTGCTGAAGGACCTTCGTATTTTCTCGTTAAAAAATGTTTTGGGCTGAGCTGCGAACCACGAATGCATCGTCGTCTTCACCTTTTCATCAGCTTTCTCGGCATCCATCTCGCACAAACTTTTTAAAACCCAAATCTGTCGTGCACTATTGCATAAGCAGAGCCGTGGCTGATTTGCAAATGATTTGCCACATTATCCAGCGTCACTCGTCTATTCCATAGAGCATAAGTTCATGAGCACGTTCAATGTTGTCATCGTGGATGTGGACGGGCGTCCAGCTGTTTTTTCATAACACTTGTGCGATCTTCTTTGAACTTTTGTGCCCATTCAAACACACTTCGTGACAAAACACTTTCTCCATAATGTGCATTAAATCTTTGATAAATATAGGCATCAAACAAAACCTCCGACCGCAAGAAACGAATCACAGCATCCTGCACCGTTTTCCTGCAAATCGCCATTGCAAAGCGCTATTACTCGCGCAACGGTCACAAACGAATCGACGTAACACAATGAAACCTACGCAGCAGCACTGAACAGATATTGACGTCATACGAAGATTGCAGATGGATCAATACGGTCGACAGAAGTTTTAACTATCTGGAGTGCGGATAAATTTTTACCGAGAGTCGTATAGGAATCTATAATCTGTAAGTACACCTTTGGCTGAATGGAAATTTCTCTTACATATAGTCAAAAATGCAGAAACAGTGTATTGAATTGGAAAGTGATAAAAAATAAGTGAAGTTTCAAGGTTGCATGTGATTGCATGAGTACACAGGACGTTTTTAGCGAATAAAAAATAATTTTGAAAGACACGAGACTTATCTTGTATTTTATGCACTCTCTGTGTCCGAATTTCCAGAAGCTCTCTATCTTATGAAGTGTTTTAGATTAGCCGGAAAATTTTGTATGTACATACAAGAAGTATACGATCTAAGTGGAATATTCCATTATTCTCTTGATACAACAGAAACGAAATTTACAGAACTTCTCAGAAAGTTGGTTTATTATTACCAAATTAATAGAATTAATATACGTTTATCATCTTTACATACCTAAGTCGTGGAGGTTTATCGTGCGTAAAAAATTAGTGTCGTTTCAAAGTTACATTTCGTACATTTTAAGCCTATAATTTGTAACGTACAAAACAATGTAAGTTTGAGCTGTTTCTTATCTCCACAATAAGAAAATCCAACTTTACGTTTTTTACACAATGATATTTATGGAACAGTAATATCATATTATTGCATCGCTTGGAGAATGAAGTCAAGGTACGATGTGACCCTAGTGTAAACGCTGGGATACCCAGCTGTGCCGCACTTATAAGCATAAGACACAATACCTATTAAATACGAGGTTCATTCATGTTGTATCAGCAGTGGTCCGCCGCGGTCAGCCTGAAAGGATCGTTAAATTTTTAATCAAAGATACTGAAATATATCGATCGAATTGTATTGAAATTATACTTATATACAGTAATAATCTTCTATTGATTTGTGTATTGAAATACTCCAATTTATAATGTACATGTTATATGTATTTTGAGCAAAACTAAGATTAGAAGGAAATTAGATTAAATACCACAATGAGGTGTGAGAAGTGGGCAAGATTATTAAATTGTGTTTATCTATTATTTCTAATGTTTAAGACGTCGATTTGATGTTAATTCGAATTAACGTGTCTTCAGATACCGTATAGTTTGTAGTAACTCTGTAACTTAATTACCGTACAAGAATCCTCTCCACCCTGAGCATGTTCGGCGCATATTATACCATCAGTGATATCAGGTGCATTAGGAAATTTGGAATAAGCTATTTTGCATTCGGCGTTCTTAATCACTGGCATTTGTACTTCCATTAATGCATTACGTCGTGGTCGTCCTACGAAGAAAATAAGAAAGATATTTAAGACTGGAACTGTTTAATTTTATTATAAAATTGATATCACTTACTATATCTTAATGCTCCCCATCCAGCAACAAGGGGGTTATAGCCGACGAAGTTGCTCTTTCGTAGGGGCTCTTTCGTACAAATGGGATATACGTACCCTGAAAAATAAAAGAATAAATGAAAATGCAGGAAACGAATGACCAAAAGTATGAGAAAGAATTGTACATGCTTTATGACACAATATATGTGTACAGTAAGAAATTTCAGGATATGATACTTCAGTAATACTCAATAGCATATATATATATATATATTTGAGGACTTACTCGAAAATGGCAATTCCTCCACCAATCTAAGAATGGCAATATTATGATTGTGTATGTTTTCTATTCCATCCATATGTGCACAATGTGCTGCGGTCAAAACATGCCTAGCCGATATCAGGGAACCTCCGCACTTCCATAGTGGTTTGTCTGGGTTTCGGGGATTACGAAAACCTAATGCAGCGATCCATGGCCAAGCGCCTAAAATGCAATAGTCATAGTTGTGAATATACATAATTTTTTCTCACATAACGAGTAACAACGATTATTACCTATTCGATATTCGATCATACAGCAGACGATAAGTACATACGTACAAATACTCTGAAATACAGATTTGATAAAGACAGAAATTAAATTTTTATTCCAGTGGAATGCAAATTATCAAATAATTCTATATAATTTCTATTTGAACTATACTGAACTATAAAGTTCAAACGTGTAATTTCTGCCCTAACAGTTTTTGATCTCTATCCATATTATTACTCCTATATCAATTCTTTATTTCAAGCAAAAAGATACTCTTCCTAACATGAAGTAAAAGAAAGAAATAATTCAAGTTAATAAGTAAAGTTACTACCGATGAAATCATAGCATTATTATTTAGTCTAATTGAAATGTACATTGATGTGCTGTTTAATGCCTTTAAAGTTCATTCTTTGCAGTAAATGGCTTATTATTAATCGGAAAGAAAGACATAAAACGTACCAAGTTCAGCTGGTTTACCATCGACCAGCCTGGTATGAGAGACGTTGCTAAAACCACAGTATGGTGGTCGCAAAGCCTTATACTTGTACACAGTTTTTATTAAAATTTCTCTCTTCTCTTTGTTTGGATCGTTCGGACAGCAAACGATCGTAACATTGCCCTGGTATCTGCACACTGATCGTCTATAAAAATCGGTGGCTGTACGGTACTGTATCTGCCATATTTCTTGCAGAGGTTTACATTTTCTGTAGTCAAGGCACCTGCCTTCTTGATTGTCCGGTGTGGTACATTCTGGATCAAACAATTTTAAAACATTTATACAGTTCAAAGATGCGTAAGAAAGCGACACCGATTACTCAACTTTCGAAGTAAAAAGCCGATCAAGTCCACCGGATTGCCCTACAGACACGTATTAATCCGTAAGAGTTAGTCATCATGTTGATAATAATTATCTAAAGAAACTTTTCACGTGAAAATATAAAATTTTAATTGATTAGATATTGTGTTAGCCATACTTAAGAAAGAAAATGAAAATGAATGAAATGAAAGAAAAGGACTACCTTCAACCTCATTTTTTAAATAAACACTTTGTCAGTTTTGCGGTAAATAAATTCTTAGGAATTCAGGACAGTTTTTAGTGAATCATTTTGTTTCGACCGTTCGCGGAGAGACGCGATCGCGAGATAGCACGTCAACGAGAGTTGTAAGTTCCCGTTACGATTAAATAATCGACGCCACGAACTGATCGATCCCCTTATTTCGATTATGATAATAAGGGTAGTTCAATGAAATTCCACAGAATTAACACAAATAAATTAATGTTTATTTCAACAACTTATTAACTAGAAAGATATAAAAGGAACAAAAAAAATGTAACTGCGTTTTGGTTGATAAGTAATGCGCGACATACCACATGTGTTGACGGTTCGACTTCTCGAAAAGTTCTGAACGCCTTTCGATTTTTTTCGTTTTTTCTGGAAGGCGACCCCCACTACGTTCGGATCACGCCACATTCTTTTACTGCGAGGTAAAATACGGGCCACGAGTCGACGTTTCTGGAAGTCGCCCTGCTTAATGAACCACGCGCTTGCCACTACAATGTTTGTTTGCCGGGCAGACGCGACGATCCGTCTGCGACATTATAGTGGCGCTATCGATAGTTAAGAATATGACCTATGGTAAGCCGCATGGCGTAACATTCTCCCCCCGTTGAGAGGGTACCGATCAAACTAGCGAGGTGTGGCTGAAATTCCCATCTTATTTCGTCTCGGTGGCTAGTTGTTCGGGTTTCTCGAGATCGGGTTGAATTGGCAGTGGGACAAGCCTTTTGACGCCCCGATCCAAAATGCTCTTTGCCGTCTGAACTGTAGCTGTCCGGATGACACCATCGGCGCCTGGATGAACCTTGATAACTCGGCCCAGAGGCCAATGCATGGAGGGAACGTTGTCCTCTCTGAGGATGACGATTGTGCCCTTTTGGATGCTGTGTCCACCCTTGCTCCATTTATTGCGGTTGGTTAGCTCGTTCAAATACTCCTTATGCCAGCGGTTCCAAAAATGTTGTTTAAGCTGTTGGATATGCTGCCATTTGGAGAGTCGGTTCGATGGAATGTCTCTGAAATCTCGATCACGTAAGCACATTAATGAATCGCCAATGAGGAAATGTCCGGGAGTGAGGGCTAGGAGATCATTTGGATCGGTGGAGATAGGAGTTAGCGGGCGGGAATTGAGGACTGCTTCTATTTCTATGATAAGAGTATTACGGTGTTAAGCTCATATGTTTCTGTTTCTCCACTCGCGCTGCGCCATAATATCCTTTGATATTTCCGATCCTCTGGTCGTACGAGGAATTGCCGATACATTTTCTCGATGTCGCCAGTCAGTACGTACTGATGAGCGCGGAATCTAATTAATATACAAAATAAATTGTGAATTGATTCGAGAATATAGGATTTCCCCATTTTCATGATTATCGTGATTTTTGTATAAATATATTTTTTAACATACTAATAATTAGGTACTTATAAATTAGTATTATCAATTATTTTGCATTTATAATTCCGCCTCTAGTATAAGTATTAATTGAAAACTAACTTTATGTTTCAAAAAGTACTAGCAATGTCGTTGAGTAACAAGCCACTGATGCTAACACAAATAGCATTGTCGTAATTAAATATTTCTAAATATTCATTTTTCATTTTGGACCTGTAGAAACAATTTATTATATATACTATTAGCTAAGTAATTGCATATTTAATTAAGTCGAAATATAAAACTTAGTTATTTTAATAATTTAAAAATAAAAAACTGACAAACATTTCAATTTAATTTATGGTTGGAACAAAAGACAGTTATTTTTCATTAATTGAAATATTGCAATGCAGAGTACTTTCCAAAATACGCCGAGAGTATTCCTGATGGTGAAACGAGCGTTGCTTCATCGAACGCAGCTAAAGAAAACAACATCTATGTAGTTGGTGGTACGATGCCTGAAATAGAGGGCGATAAATTGTACAATACCTGTACTATTTGGGGTCCCGATGGAACTTTGATAGCAAGACACCGAAAGGTAAGTAATATATTCCTTTATGGCTTTGAATTTGAAAATATCGGGGTGAAGAAAGTGACTCTATCTAGGAATAATTTAGGAATATACATATGTACATACGTATACTATAACCAATTCTATAATTTACGGTTTATAAAATACGTTATGATACGGGAAACGCCCATTTTTGTTGTAATGTGTTTGTTGTTGTATAAATTTTTCACATACTTAAAATATTATTATACTTATTTTTTCTCCTTTTTAAACATTATTAAATGATAAGATTTTTTAATAAAAGAAAGTGATAAAAACGCTGTCAGTTATTAAATAAAAAATAATTAAAGTTTAGGAGTTGGTAACTTTGATATTAAATTACAAAAGTTGCAGCAATATAATTAGCGACCACATTTTTATGTTATTAGGTACATCTATTCGACATCGACATTCCTAATAAGATTACTTTTCGAGAGAGTGATTCACTCAGTCCTGGTAACTCCCTAACGACGTTCGATGTGAAGGGCTGCAAAATAGGTATTGGCATTTGCTATGATATTAGATTCGAGGAAATGGCACGCATTTATCGGAACAAAGGTACAGTAACTTAATCGATCAATACTTAACTAGCAAAAAATTAAATATCTTTCTTAAATATATTCTATATAAAATTAATATAATCTGTAACTCTGTATAAAAAGAAGCTTAATTTAAAAAACCAGTATATTTGCTGAAAATGAAACAAATAAAAGAATTAAAAGCACAATAAGAGGACTGTCCTCGCATATTCAGAAATGATGGAATGTGAACCGTGCAACTACGAAGTTAATTGGTATTCGGTGGCTTCATATTTCCTGCTTCTCTGGGTTAGGTTGCCAAATGCTGATATATCCAGCGGCATTCAATATGACCACTGGACCACTGCACTGGTCATTACTTCAGCGTTTCAGAGCGAATGATAATCAATTATACGTTGCCTGCATATCACCGGCTCGTGTTCCTTAAGCAAGTTACGTCGCATGGGGACATACACAGTTGACCAATCCCTGAGGAAAGATTCTTTACGATTTGGAAACTCAAGAGAATATGGCAGTCACCGATATCGGTAATTTACAGCTTAAAATTAAAAGCGAGAGATCCATGATGTAATTAATTTTTAGTCTCGTTAATTTATCGATTTAGCCATCTTCCTTTGTATTTGTTGAATTTATTAGTAAGCATTACTTATTACTTCGTATGTTTCTTTTTTCTATCAGATCTAAAAGTTGTTGAGGAAGTAAGGGCTCGGATACCTACATTTTCTCAGAGACGTACAGATTTGTACGACACTGTCTGTAAGAAGGAGTAACTCTACACTAAAACAGAAAATGTTTTTTTATAATATTTCTACTACGATATCCTTTTTTTGTGAATTATTACTAATTTCTTATCATTTGTACTAAATGAATGACTCAATTAAGAAAACTAAAACGTTATAAATAATAATCTGTATATCTTGTGTATCAACATGTAATTGGATATTATAATAATATAGGAATGCTATAATAATATAGGATAATAATATAGGAGAATAATAATATAGAAAAAAATACATGCTTTTAAACACCTTTAATATCGATCACATAAATTGTTATAATTCACAATGATTACGCATACATAAAAGACCCCTTGATAGTAAAATTTACGATCAAAAGGCAATTACGTATCGTTTAACAACATTTAATTTATAACACCTTTTAAACATTTAGACAGATTAACACATAACACTTCTTATATATAAACATCAATTCGAAGTTATCAGCTTGGAGAAATTGGTCGATTAATACCTGTAGATTGTCTGTCTCGATGAAAGAATTAAAGAGAGCAAAAACATGATAATGCCGCTAATATAATATTCCTTCTTTCTTGTATCTGTCTGCCTCTCAGGTCGTTTTACTAATTACAATAAGTAATTTCGACTTCTTTGCGCTCTCTTTTAACGCATTCGAGACCGAAAGAAATTCATATCAGTCAGTAGGCAAGGGTATAATATACATATTTTATATATAACTTATGTAGTAATGTATATATCATGTTAATTTCATATTTTTTTCAATATAGAATTATTATATATATATGTCGGAGAAGCAGGGGGGATAGGGTTGTCGGTGTTTGAGGAGTCTTCATTGAAGGTAGCCATCGTTGCGGTGTAACGAAGATACGATTTATTGACACAGGTATGAATAACACAGGTTTGACAATTTATCACGGCGGTGAGACGTCCGCGACACTAGTGACAGTGATCCCAGGTTCAATAACGAATCCGCGGTCAACGGGATGACAGATAGGCGTTCTCGCTGAATCTAAGTCTGACTCGTAAACGATAATTGCTGAGCGTAAAGACGTTACTCTTTGGTCGACGGGAGCGCGTAAAAGAATGCGCGTCCCGTCCCGATGATTCCACAGAGGAAAAACTATACTGGGGTGTGTCTAAGGACACGAGATCATCGGATTCGTCGAGGAAAGCCTTCGTTTAGGAAGTAAGGGAAATTGACGTTGCTGCTAATTGGTCAATCTCCATATCGGTGGTTAGAAAAAGATGCTAGCCGCCCTCGAGGGAAAGTTGCTAGTGGGAGACGCCGCTCGTTGAAAAATATGTCTCCCCTATCTTCCCGTAGTTAGGACAAAGACTGTTTGTTTGAAGGACTTTAGTTAACTAAACCTTAAGATTTATAACGGGCCCTCGGGCTAGCCGAACATGTACTGTGGAGACGCATCGACATCTGGCAATCATCTTACTCGAAGAATAGGGTCTGCGTGTGGCGAGCCACGGGACAGAAACCGTTGGAATGTTTACTGTCGCGTGTCGCCACGAATATTTCTTTTAAGGAGAGCTATAGAATTATTCCATATGTTTGTTGGGCAAAGCGTTCATCCCTTGACCGCGGCTACGTTCGGCGACTGACTGTCGCCTCGAGCCCAAGCTCATTATCACAACTCTCCAACAATTACAATCGGATTGAATAACTACAATTGTTCAATTACAGACTCCGGTGTTCTTTCATCTCCGACATATATATATTTTTTACATTTGTAGTTGCGCACAGATTTTATTAAAGAAAAGTGTTAACAATGTGTTTTCATGATTTATTTCTCGCGACTGACTTCCATTAATCCCTAATATTCCTGTCGCTATACGCGTGTAAATCTAACATGGCTGCTCATAAATGTCATCAGTAAAGTTATAGTGACGGGTCTTTAGTTTTGCTTAATATCGAAGTAATTTTCCGTCTGCCGCTCGTTTTTCCTTATTCTACCGCAATTAGAACATTTATTTATTAATATTGCTTTAAAGTGACAAAAGTATTGTTCGTGTGAATATACGTATATATATATATATATATATATATATATATATATATTATGTTGCGTGTCATTTTAATATGGCTAATGTTTTGTAATTCTTCGATTGCGTTATTTATTGTTTTGAGTAGTTTATTTTATAGAGTATTCGATAATATAAATATATATATATATATATATATATATATATATATATATATATATATATATATATATATATATACGTATTCATATGCATATTTCTCTTGGCAGTGTAGTATTCATATGAAATGAAATGTCAATTATTTATTTATCCTTTACCGGAATGTAGGCTATTTTTAAGTATGTATCTTAGATTATCGGTTTGATAGAATTCGCACACATATATATATTTCTGACAATGTAACCTTCATTTCTTTAATAATACAATATTGTATGTTTTATGTATTCGTTAAACTATTAGTTTTTGACTTCATGTATACTTATATTTCATAAATTGATAATATTGTATTTATTGCATAGTATTGGAAGCACTGTCTCTAATATTTACTAGGTTATTACATGTTCGGCATATATGTTTATACTTATATGTAACTCTCCAAATTGATTGATTGAAATATATTTATATATATATATATATTCCTGGCGTTTCAATTATTTTCCCCTTTTGTAGTTATTCTTATTTCCTGGTTTATTTAGAATTGTGTGTATATGTATTTTGTTTATTGGTTGGATCCGTTAATCGCCCTCGTTTTGTTAATCCTTCCTTTCGTTTTATTATTATTCGCGTGTTTTGTATAGAATGGTTTTCTTGTTCTTGTTACGGCGCGTGCGGAGCGCGGGACGTGACATCCTCGCCCTTGGAGTTCAAATTTCCAAAGGAAATTTGACTGATGGTATCTCTGAGTTCGCTCAAGGCGGACGTAGATGTCGTTGGTAGTTGAGTGACTACCGGTGTTATCGATATCCCTTGAGGTTGTGCTGTTTGATCATCGATATTTCGTCTTCTTTTGAGGTATAGTAGCGGGTGGGTGACTGAGCCGCATATTGTTCCTAATAGGGCGATTTTCCAAATATTGCTGCACTGACAGTTCCAAATTCCATAAAACCAGTCCATAAGCTTGATACGGTATTTTTCGCTATTGTCGTTAATGTGTTTTGTCCATCATTGCCAGGATGTTTACTGTTCCAGGGACGATTGTTTTTCCTGTTGCTCCTCTGGCCAATGCGTTCAAGACTGCAGATTTTCTGCCGGGAACATGACGTGGTCCCGTAGTGCATCGAGGTCTTTTGGGTATACATTCCGCTTGTGGCCAACGACGATGGTGCTGAATATCGCCACGTTTGGCGCACGTCCGGGCGGAGTTCCTGTGGTGCGATTCCTTTGCCAAACGGGTAGTTCCGAGTAGCATTTTGTTGTATGTCGTACCTTTACTTGTACCGGAATGCATTTGACTATATGGACCGCTTCTCCTGCGATCAAAGCCATGTGTCCTGGGTTTTGGTTATGGTGTATGCAAATTCGTCGGGCGGTAAGTTTGCCAAGCTTAAAGCGTTCTCTATTAGTTTCTTCTGTGTGGTGTATCTTTGTGTCAGTGTATCATGGTATAATGTTTTCATTTCTCGAGTTTATCAGAAATAGGAATAACCTTTTATAGAAAAAGAAAATTTTATATTTATATATATTTGTTAAGGAAATTCGAGGATATGGGAATACAAATTATTGCCTACATTTCCCACACAACAGTTATACATCTATATTACTCTCTGAAGAAGTGAATGTTATAAATATCGCCTACTTTACAACATGCGTGTATATATATATAGTGGTGAACATAAGTGAAAATTATATGCATAGTTATAAATGTTGTTTGTTTACAGGTGGATAGCATCAGTGTTTGGTTTCGTGAGTGGCGTACAAATACTTTACAGTTCCACTGTGTGGATGGCTATTCATGTTCTTCCATCCGTCGTTCAAAAAATGGTTGATGAGTTCGCCATCAGTTCTGTACACACATATAAAAATAGTTAATGTATATATGTAGTATCGTGAGTGAGAGGCCTGGGAGTTGGCGGGTGAACCGCGTGGAATGTCGCGAGAGCCGAGGCGTTTGTTTTTGATCGCGTAGTTTTGGAAAGAGGAGACCTACGTGATCTTGGCCACGAGCGGTTGCCAAGGGACGGGAAAAAAGGAATCAACAAACAGAGTTTGCGAGTGGCGTTGCCGAGAGAGTGTTGATTGCATTTTGTGAAAGTCGAGTCGTTATCTAATTATTTAGTTGTGCTGTTTTCTGTACGTTTGGTGTGAATAGTTCAGGTTGAACAACGATCGTCTTTTTCTGTCCGATTAACATCTGTATCATCCATTCCTTGTAAATATATTATATCACGATATTACATATATATATTATTTATTTTTTTTTTATATATATAATTTTCGTTTGGATCTGTTCCTTTGTACGAATACTGTATCCCTGTATATAATATAATATATATAATATGTTATAATTATGTTAGTTGTTATTTATTATATATATTTTCCTTAACTCTCTCCCCCATTTTCTTGTGTTTTTTTTTTTATTAGTACCTAACATTGCTATTATGATGCTGTATTGTATTGCATTGGCTGTTATTTGTATGTGCGCGCGACAAATTTTTCAACATGGTCGCTCGCGTGTCTCTTTGGTATGGCGTTGGTTTAATGTCAACAGTAACGTGTTGTTGAAATAACTAATTAATTGTTAATCACTATAATTTTATTTAGTAGTGTTTTGTAATATTGTTTTGTGTTTCGTGATATTGTGTGTGTCAATACCGTGTGCTACTTTAATGCGATAGCATGGATTGTATTGTTACCGAATTTCAATAGTCATTGTTTCGATTATACGTGACTTGCATTTATGTAAGTCTCGTTTAATTTAGTTAATGTTTTGTGTATTGTGTTACCAGTTATTTCGTGTAGCATAACTTTATTCCTTTGCACCGAGTTCAGTCATGTCTTGTCGTTAATATTTAGTTAGTCTATCTTGATTAATATATATATTTAACAAATATTTAAGAAACAATGGCGGGTATAGTGGAATCGTTGGACGAAGAAATGGTTTTGACATTGTCGGAAAAGCTTAAAGCATGGGATGCGAACTTTCGCGATATGAGTGCAAAACTCGCCGAATTACAAAGCGGCTTATTCGAACTTAAAACAAGAACCTAAAACACCCGTATCGCCGCCGACAACGCAACAAGAGACGGTCCAGCCGAGTGGACATACCCAGCCAATTAAGCTAAAAGATGCGATCGAATCGGTGCCAGTGTTTGACGGATATCGACCATCGGTATTCCACTTTTTAAGAGCTTGTGAGCGCGCGCGAAATATGATTCCCAGATATCAAGAACCTCAATTGGTAAAATTGTTAGTAAATAAGCTCCGTGGACACGCGCTCCTCGCCATCGAAGACACAGAATTAATGAGTCTAAACGGTTTCGGAAACAAATTAAAGGATCTATTCGGCCCAAAGAAATCTCTTAACGAATATAAAGAGGAATTAGGAACGATATTTCAACGACCCGGGGAAGACATATTACATTATATGGATCGCGTTAGAAATCTTAGATTGGCAATAATGGACGGAGAAAGAGGCGACTACGGCATCATATCCCCCGATATCCAAGATACTATAGATTGGGAAACGAAAGAAGCTTTCGTTAAAGGACTTCCGAACGAGGTATATGTGCGAGTAAAAATAGCAGGGTACCATACTTTAGAAGATGCGTATCGTCAAGCCGTCAAAGCAACACACGAATTGAAACAAATAACCGATAGAACGCGACCCCAACGACCGACACCCTCGAACTATTACAGACGCGACAACGCACATCCTTCGAACACTAACAACAATATCAGGAACAACCGCCAAGATCGAAGATCGCTACCTCCATCGCAGAATTTTTTGAATTCTACAAGACAAAATATCACGTGTAACTATTGCAAAAAACCCGGGCATCTAGTGAAAGACAGTTACAAATTTAAAGCCCGAGTAGATGCCGGATTAATCGTACCCTATGCTTCGAGACCATCGGGAAACCAAACACGTCCTTCGGGAGAATGGAGCGAGCCACGAAGGAACGATACGCCGAATCGCCCAAGAGTACAGGCGGCAACCAGGCGACCGGCGCCGACGGCAACAAACACAACAAGGACAGCCACCCCCGCGAGATCGACTCCACCACCCATAACGAGAGACAGAGCGAACGCAATGCCGACCATAAGATCGAACGAACAACCACTAAATATTGTGGGGGAGTCATCCCACAACCAAACGAGGTCACAGACAGAGAATCCAGAATCTCAAGGCAAAAGGAAAAGAGTGAAGCACAAGCAACCGGCGAAGGAAAATCATCAGGAGTTGAATTCAGATTCGGAAGGCGACCTCTCCGAATTATTTCAATAAAATTTAACGATTCCCCAACGACCCCAACTGCACGAATAGTTTCCCCAAATCTAAAGACTAAGACGAGTTTATTATTAGACTCTGGATCGGAAATCAACATTATCAAGAAACCTGCTATACTCGATGCAGCCATCATCGACGAAAAGGAATCAATCGAAGTGCGAGGAATTACGGCAACGAGCCTGGTCTTCTTAGGGCAGACGGTAATACAGGTTGCGGGCCATCCGGTTGTTTTTCATGTAGTCGATGATTCATTGCTAATCGATCAAGACGGAATCCTACGATCCGAATTTTTTGCAGGTTGTAAGGCTCGTTTAGATTATGAGGGAAAACATATCAGATGGGGAAATATTTATATTCCCTTCGATACTAAAGAAAAAATAATTATACCGAAGCGAAGTTCAATAACGTGTTCGATTAATATCGCTAATCCAGAGATAAAAGAGGGATTTATTCCAAGAATCGAGCCGAACAAGGGAATCTATTTTGGTAATGCAGTTGTGAGGAATCATAAAGGAAAAGGTTACATAAGAGTAATAAATACTACTTCGAGAGATTACGTATTTACAACACCAACGATGGTAATTAAAGAATTTGAAAATCCCCCCGCCCCCCCGCTTCCTAGGACAGCGTGCAATACAGTTCTAAGATCGGAGGAAAGTAGATACGATAAAATAAATGAGTTACTACGACTCGAACATTTGAACGAAGAAGAAAAGGAAAATGCTAAAAAATTGATTCGTAATAATCAAGATAGGTTTCATATTCCAGGAGATACATTGGAAGCAACCGAAGTTCTGGAACATAGGATAATTACAACGGATAATATACCCATCAATACTAAACAGTATCGATATCCACCAATACATCGAGAAGAAATAAATCGACAGGTCCAAGAACTACTAGATACGGACGTAGTGGAACCATCAATATCTCCATATAACTCCCCGTTATGGATTGTGCCCAAAAACCCGATTCGCAAGGAAATAAGCGCTGGAGATTAGTCATCGATTATAGAAAATTGAACGATAAAACGATTGGCGATGCCTTCCCACTACCCAACATTACAGAAATATCGGATCAATTAGGAAGTGCAAAATATTTTTCCACGTTTGACTTGGCATCGGGCTTTCACCAGATCCGTATGTCACAGGAAGATGCCCACAAAACTGCATTTTCGACACCATACGGGCATTTTCAATTCGAAAGAATGCCCTTTGGATTAAAAGATGCCCCAGCAACATTTCAACGTTTGATGAATTCAATATTATCTGGTCTGCAAGGAGTAGAACTATTCGTCTATCTGGATGACATAGTGATTTATTCCACGTCTCTCCAAGAACACGAAATTAAATTTAATAAATTAATGGAAAGACTGAGGAAAGCTAAATTACGATTACAACCTGATAAGTGCGAATTTTTACGACACGAGGTGAATTATTTAGGACATGTAATTAGTGAGGATGGCGTGAAACCCGACCCAAAGAAAGTCGAAGCCGTATCAAAATTTCCACGACCAAAGAGGGCGAAAAATATCAAACAATTTCTGGGACTAGCAGGATATTACAGAAGATTTATACCCCGATTTCCCCAAGGTCGCGAAACCATTGACACAACTATTAAAGAAAGACACTCCCTTTAAATGGACAGAAAATCAAGAAAACGCATTCAATAATTTAAAGACAGCGTTAGTGACGAAACCCATCCTGCAATATCCAGACTTTTCTAAACCCTTTAACCTTACTACAGACGCATCAGGATATGCAATAAGCGGTGTACTGAGTCAAGGGCCAATCGGAAAGGATTTGCCGATTGCGTATGCCTCAAGGCTATTAAATCCCGCCGAACAAAACTACTCTACCATAGAAAAGGAGTGTCTGGCAATTGTTTACAGCGCAATGCACTTCCGACCGTATCTTTACGGAAGAAAGTTTACCATCGTAACCGATCATAAACCTTTAGTGTGGATGCATTCTATCAAAGATCCTACTTCAAGAATTTGGAAATGGAAATTAAAGTTATCGGACTTCGAATTTGATATTGTATACAAAGAAGGCAGGGCGAACGCAAACGCAGACGCATTATCTAGGAACCCTCCGGAAGTTTGTTTATCAATCAGAAAGAGAGAGGAAGTCTCACCAATTCGCTATCCTGTCTCAAAAAGATTCGAAATAGATACGTCAACCGAAGACTCTCCCATATTCGAAGCTAAACCACACGTCTTGCCTCAATCCAGTGATTCTAAAAATCAAGGAAAGGGTTTTACCCGAAAACATTTTACAATAGAAGAAACCCCCATAAAATATTTAAACCAAGCATTAGCAGAAATCGATGTAAGTACAGATAGAGAAATAACCAATCGAGAAAAAGAAGGCACGGATACAACAAGCGGAAAAGAGACCTCCACTGTAATTCCAGAACTAATTCAACAACGAGAAAAGGACACGAGACTTACGATAATTGCGGAACTAAGAATTTCAGAAACCCGAGACTCAATTGCGAGAGTAAATGACCATAAAGTAGTATTTATAGATATACATGGCAATCCGATAGATAAAGGAACCTTAGAAATGAAGGAAACGGGAAAATTACCTCGTTATGAAGATTTAATGTTAGAAAAAGCAAGATTGAATTACGATTCTGGAAAATACATTGTATTCCTACCGATAAAGGAAAATAGAAATATTCCAATAACACCAGAAAATTTATTAAACTCGCTAAGATCTCTATTAGACGCAGTAAATGAAAAACAGTTAACTTCGTTCAGCATTAGCAAAGGAAACTTGGAGGAAATACCCTGGCGATATACAATCAGAAAATTAAAGGAAATATTTATGGAAAAAACCTTATCCATCACCATTTGCACTGGAGAAGTAATTACTCCACTTGTGGAAGCGCGGAACAACATAATACGAGAAAAACATGAATCAAGCGTAGCAGGACACAAAGGAATTACCAAAACTTATCAAAGAATACGACAACACTACTATTGGGAAAATATGAAAAAGGAAATTCAAGATTACGTAAGAACATGTAAGGAATGTCAATTAAAGAAACTCACAAGAATAAAAGCAAAACAACCAATGGTACTTACAGACACACCAGGTAAAGCATTCGATAAAATTAGTATGGATATTGTAGGACCATTACCAAAAACTCAAAAGGGAAATGAATATATATTAACCATCCAAGATTTATTAACAAAATACTCAATTGGGATTCCACTAGGAGGAATCTCTTCAGCCGAGATAGCGGACGCTTTTGTAAAGCGATTTATTTGTCGTTTCGGATCACCGAGAGCTATTCTCACTGATCAAGGAACGAACTTTACATCCTCACAAATGAAGAAAGTAGCAAAGAGATTCCGCATCAAACAATACACCACGACGGCATATCATCCACAAAGTAACGGTTCAATCGAAAGACCTCACCACGTGCTGATAGAATATCTCAAATTATACATTGAAAATTCCAAAAATTCGGACGAATGGGTAGAATTAGCTATGTTTTCCTATAATACCTCTGTACACGAAGGAACGAAATTCTCCCCGCACGAATTAGTTTTTGGACATTTAGCCAGAGAACCTACTGGTGAAGTAATAATCGAAGAGAACATGGAACCAACTTACGCAGAATATCTCGAAGACCTGTTCGATAAAATTAACACCGTACAACGAATGGCAAGAGAAAATTTGATAAAATCCAAACTAAGATCAAAAGAATACTACGACCGACGAATCAACCCCCAAGATTTTAAAATAGGAGATTCGATATATTTACTAAAAGAACCCAGTAAAGGAAAATTCTCCGATCAATATACTGGACCATACAAAGTGCTAGAAATCTTGCAGAACCAAAACGTCAAGATCGAAGTAAAAGGGATTCCGCGAACGGTGCATTTAAACAAGTTAAAACTAGCGCATAATCGAAATAAGCAATGAATAAAGCGATTTCAGTGGGCAACGTAGTGCGGTGGTATATGTTATAGTGCTGTTCGTCGAATAATACAGATATCGAACACCTAAAAGGAAAAAGGAAAATTATTATACGTGTTTCAATTATTGCTTAAATATAAAACGTGTTAACTCAATGAACAATTAACTAGTGAAAGTGAAAGTTACCTTGTGAACAAGTGATCAACATACAAGAAAGTGTACGTGCAAGTATAGGTTATGGATCATTGTTCGTGGAACACAATGTATGACAGCTACCTAAAATAAGTGAATAAATTAGTTTCAATTGTCTCGGTGCAAAATACAAGGTTACTAAATGTTATAACTATATTATGGATAAATCAAAAGGAGGTGTAACACTGTTCGTCGAATAATACAGATAGCGAAAACCTAAAAAGAAAAAGGGAAAATTATTATGTGTACTCCAATTATTGTTTGAATATACAACATGTCGATTCAATAAATAATTAAAAGAGGGGAAGTGAAAGTTACCTTGTAAACAAGTAATCATCATACAAGAAGGTCTACATGCAAAATAGGTTATGGCTCCCTGCTTGCGGAACACCATGTACCAGCTGAAAATAAACGAACGAATTAACTTCAATTGCCTTAATGCAAAGAGCAGCATCGCTAAATGTTATAACGGTGCTGTGGAGGCGTGGCACTGTTCGTCGAATGACACAGATAGCGGAAACTTGGAAAAAGAAAAGAAGTTTATTACGAGTGTTCCAATTACTGTTTGAATGTAAAACGTGTTAGTTCAACGAATAACGAAAACAGTGAAAGTGCAACTTACCTCGTGAACAATCAATCACCATACAAGGAAGTGTACATGCATGGATTTCGCAGATTAACAAGAAGAAATAAAATAGCTGATAAATATAGAAAGTGGTTAGAAAATAATTAAGATAGATTAATTGAGAGTTAGTAATAAATATAACCGGAGTAAAAGGATATTTTATTATGTATTAATCTACGTAGTATTGTTATATTATTATATCTAACATGTAGAAATGGATTTTGTACGCATATATGTATATAATTCCAATCCAAGTAGTATTCATAATATTTATTTTCACTGATAACAAGTACGTAAAACCTAAAATAAAACAAAGGTTTTAACAATAAAAAAAAACAAAAAAAAAAGAAAAGGGGAAGAAGAAAAAAAAAGAAGAAAAAAAAAGGAAAGAAAAAAAATATAATATACATAAATATAAAATTTTCTTTTTCTATAAAAGGTTATTCCTATTTCTGATAAACTCGAGAAATGAAAACATTATACCATGATACACTGACGCAAAGATACACCACACAGAAGAAACTAATAGAGAACGCTTTAAGCTTGGCAAACTTACCGCCCGACGAATTTGCATACACCATAACCAAAACCCAGGACACATGGCTTTGATTGTTATTTAATAAGGTTTTGGGTTTATAAAATAACGATTCACTTAGATTCGTTTTCTCCAATATATTTCAGTCTTATAACACGTCTTACCACACAGGAATCTCCAGGTCAATAGAACAACGTGGTCGACTTCTAAGACAAAAGAGCGTCGTTAGAAGTCGTACCAACTTAGCTTGTAGTAAGCAGCGATCGTACCAACTTAACATTTCTCAACACTCCCCTTTGATCGCTAGTTTCTACAAGCCCCATAGCTTTGGTAAATTGCTGAGTCTTAATCCTATTTAGGCCTTTGGTGAGAATGTCAGCCACATTCTCAGGACTAGGTACATAAGTATAATCTAGTATCCCCCTCGATACGCAGTTCTTAACGTAAAAGTAACGCACTTGGACGTGCTTAGAACTCTCAGCAACTATTTCGTCCTTTGACCATGAAATAGCTCCGATATTATCGCAGAATATCTTGCAGGGGCGAGGGCAATATGACAGTTGACCCAATTCCTTTAACAGTAAAGAAATCCACACTGTTTCCCTTGCTGCTTCCTGCATTGCCACAAATTCCGCTTCGCACGTCGATTGAGCTATAATCGGTTGTTTTTTGGATAGCCAGGATATCGCACCACCAGCGAGTATGAACACATACCCGCTCCTGGATTTCCTGTCTACCGTACAACCCGCAAAATCCGAGTCGCAAAACACCTTCAGAGGTTGCCCGGTCCTTTGGTATACTAACTTCAAGTCTTTGGTCTTTAGTAAATATCTGAATACCCGCTTCACTGCTTTCCAATCGGATACAGTCGGATTCGCGCATCTTTGGCTTAGTTTCCCTATTGCACACGCAACATCAGGACGACTTACAGTAGCTACATACATTATGTGCCCCACAGCTTGTTCATATAATTTACTGTCGAAAGGCTCATCACGTTCAATATCAAAACCAGCCTCACATTCTCTAGCTAGCGGTGTCGACACTCCCACCACCCCAACCTCACTGGTAATGTCAAACAGATCCAGCATTTGACCTATCTGTACAGATTGATCGAATACTACAGTGGTGCTGTTTGGCTTACTCAGGTGGATGGACAGAAATTGAGTGTCTACACCTAGCATTCTAACATCTAATTTGTCCTTAATCCTAGTTTTGAATATCTCAATCCACTCATTCGTCCCAAACACAAGGATGTCGTCCACATACACAGCTACAATAAATTTTTTAGACGCATCCACATACACACATGGACCACTCACGCATGGGTTCAGACTCATACCTCTTAAAATGCTATCGATGTGTCTAAACCACATTCTTCCAGCTTGCTTCAGTCCATACAGGCTCTTTTTGAGCTTACACACAAATTTAGTTCTGTCTTTACCTGGAACTCTAAAGAGTTCTGGTTGCTCCATGTATGTAATATCGTGATGTAATATGTTTACAAAAAGTGGACAATAGAGATGTTAATCAGACAGAAAAGACGATTGTGGCTTAACTTGAACTATTCATACTAAACGTACAGAACACAGCGCAATCCACACTCTCTCGGCAACGCCACTCGCAACCTCCGTCTCCGCTCGACTCGCACTCGGCTTCTCCGCTCGCACTCTGTTTCTCGACTCGCACACTGTTTCTCGACTCGCACTCTGCTCCGCGACTAACACTCTCTGGCCGTTGTCCCATTCTATTGCCCTTTTCCTAGACCCACCGCACACGTGTTCTGCAGACGCTCGTGGCCAGGGTCACGTAGGTCTTTTCCACGAAACTATGCACTTGAAAAGACCGATGACACATTGATGGGCCCGACGGCGCCTCGGCTCTCGCGACACTGTTCATAGTTCGTCCGATATTTCCCAGGCCTTTCGTCCACGATACTACATGTATATATCCTCATCCAGAAGGCTGTTGAGATACCCACATTCCACATCGATGTGCCCGTAAACCCACTCATTTTCCGCACATAGAGCAAGCAGAATTCTTAGAGTTTTGCGTTTTACTATTGGACTAAAGGTTTCTGAATAATCTACTCCAGGCCTCTGCCAGAATCCCCGAGCTACTAGCCTAGCCTTATACCTATCAGGGTCTCTCTTTATCACAAGCACCCACTTACAGTCTATAACGTTTTTATTTAAGGGTCTTTGCACAATGTCCCACACATCTTTACTTTTTAGATTGTCTAGTTCCTTCCTTATTGCATCAGTCCATTTTTGAGCGTCTGGCCCCCTCAGGGCTTCATACACATTCACAGGTACACACACGTTTTGAGCTTTACAAACAGTCGCAGTGTGAGCACAACAATCACATATTCTTGGTTTGTGTAGTCTTGCCGACCTCCTCGGCACAAACGGTACACTCACAGTATTCACTGGATTGTCCTCACACGTTAAACTGTCCATAAAGTAGTCGGTTTCCCCTTCGTCGTTTTCTCCGTCACTCTGTGTCTCGACGTCAGTTTGACCGGCTTCTCCCCTATGTTCAAAGGTTTCTACATCCCATATCCATTCCGAGGACTTATCCTTTATATGGTTCGTTTCCGCCTTAGCGCTCTTGTAGGGAAACGTGTTCTCCTCGAACCTGACATGACAGGATATTATCACCTTTTGGATCTTCGGTAGGTAAATTCTATAACCTTTGACCTGTCTGTCATATCTCACAAATATCCCCTCATCCGCTCTGCTCTCGAATTTTCCTCCGCTTGGACTCTTTAGATACCAGACTCTGCATCCAAACACTCTCAGTCTGTTTATCTCCCCTTGGAGGTCACATCCCTTACCCTTCCATAATTCCAGTGGGATCTTGTCTCCGATGGCAGCGGATGGGCATAGGTTTTTTATGTGGCATGCCGTGTTCACAGCCTCCCCCCACAGATAGTCAGGGAGTCCAGATTGGATGAGTAAACATCTGGACATCTCGACCAGGGTTCTGTTCGCTCGTTCGGAGACCCCATTTTGTTCAGGGTTTCTAGGAACAGTTTTCCTGTGTAAGATGCCTTTCTCCTTCAGGTAGTTCTCGAAGTTTTCTCCTGTGTACTCACCCCCGTTATCTGTTTGAAGGGCACTTATCTTGGATTGGTGTAAAGCCTCCACCTCCGCCTGGTACTCCTTGAAGCACTTGAGTACTTCATTCTTCCTACTGATGATTCTGACGTGCATGAAACGAGAAAAATCATCTATGAACGTTACGAAATAATTACCTCCGCCCAGCGACTTGCATTGCGTTCTGCCACTAATATCGCTGTGAACTATTTCTAAAGGACGTTGACACATGTGGTGGGCTGTCTTCGGAAATGGTACTTTTGTCATTTTCCCTTTCACGCAGACCCCGCATGGTTCCTCATGTATCCTAGAGCCCTCCTTCACGTTCCTCACAGGGATCTTTCTCATCGCGTCCCCATGTAGATGACCTAACCTCTCATGCCATGACACGATACCTTTGTACGCCTTAGCTTCAATAACCTCGGCGTGGTCGTCATCATTTCCAGGTTCCTCTTGATCGTTCTCCATGGAAACGTTTGCTACATGCCTCTCAGGTGGTATTGTCTCTAGGTAGTACACGTTGTCTCCTACCTTTGAGTTAAATACCACATCCCCATCATCATGTGTGCCGACGGCCTCATCCTTCGTACACACTGTGGTGACGCCTTTCACTGCCAATTGCCTGATCGAGATTAGATTTACATCTAATTCAGGCACCCACAGGGCGTTCGACAAGGATAGACTCCACCCGCCACAGGCTTTGGTCATCTTCACGACGATCGTGCTTTTTCCCTTGACTTCCAGGTAGCCCTTACCAATCCGGATCTGTCCAGTCGCAGGCACGAAGTCCACGAACCGATACCTATCCGGGGTCATATGGTTTGAGGCTCCCGAGTCAAGATAGCTGATCCTGTCCCTTTCCACGTGGTTGATAGATGATAAAGCCAGTGTGGAGATAAGTCCCTTGGATCTCGGTTTATCTTCCGATCCTTTCTCCACTTTGTTTTCTGGGTCTTTCTCTTCCTTGTCTTCTTTTCCCTCATGGCAGTTGTACGATATGTGGCCTCGTTTTCCACATTTATAGCATTTTTTATCCTTTGGGTTTTTGTGCTTTTTCTTAGCGCCATCTTGATTTTGTTGGGGCTTGGTCTTCGATTGTTTGCAAGCCGCCATTGCACTGTTCTTCTCGGAGGGACCCATGGCCGCTTCCATTCTCCTTTCCTCAAGTAGGAGATCGGATTTCACGACCCTCGAGGTTAGTTTCTTATCGAGTCTTACCGTCCTAAGATATGTCGTGTAGTTTGGGTCCGCCACGAGGCCGGCTAAGATGAAACACGCCATCATGTGGTCTTCGATTCTTAAACCTGCGTTGGAAATTTTTTCGCACAGATTGTATATCTTTCCGCAGTATTTTGCGA
This sequence comes from Bombus vancouverensis nearcticus, assembly GCF_051014615.1. Taxonomy (NCBI): domain Eukaryota; kingdom Metazoa; phylum Arthropoda; class Insecta; order Hymenoptera; family Apidae; genus Bombus; species Bombus vancouverensis. The sequence goes on from NW_027468942.1 coordinate 463,820, forward strand.
CGTCCATATCGGGGTTTTTTCTATGGTACCCAGTTCCCGTATGCATAGGACAGTGTCCATCGACGTGGACCTTCCATGGACGTCCTCTAGCGCCTTCCAACAATCCCTCGCTGTCTTCAAGGATTTAATTTCTCCGATATATTCGGAGCGAATATGTCGGAAAAGATATGCACGTGCCATGTTATCCTTCCTCATGCATTCTGGGTCCAGCCTTTGCGCTTCCGTAAATCCTGGTTCTATTGCCTCCCAGCAACCCAGGAAAATTAGCGAGGCTTCCGTCATTGTCTTCCAATACTCGTAATTCCCCTTTCTTAGGACCGGCTTCATATCGCTGTCCACATCACTTACTTTGTCGTGATCGGCCATGGCGTGGTCTCTTCTCGGATTGTCTTAGAAAACACAAAAAACTCAAAAAAATAATACCGTTTTTCCCCGCAGTTTACTGCTCTGGGCCCATAACCTGTTATTTAATAAGGTTTTAGGTTTATAAAATAACGATTCACTTAGATTCGTTTTCTCCAATATATTTCAGCCTTATAACACGTCTTACCACACAGGAATCTCCAAGTCAATAGAACAACGTGGTCGACTTCTAAGACAAAAGAGCGTCGTTAGAAGTCGTACCAACTTAGCTTGTAGTAAGCAGCGATCATACCAACTTAACATTTCTCAACATTGATCGCAGGAGAAGCGGTCCATATAGTCAAATGCATTCCGGTACAAGTAAAGGTACGACATACAACAAAATGCTACTCGGAACCTCAATCACCCCTATTATCTCAACGGAAATCAGGGGATCGATCAATTCGTGGTGTCGATTGTTATAATCGTAACGGGGATTTACGACCCCCGTTGACGTCTCTCCACGCGATTACGTCTCCCCGCGATTGGTCGAAGAAACAAGCCGGATATATATATATTTTAGCGTTGCTGGATTGGATAGGAATGTGAGATTTTTCGTTGTTTTATATAAATTTATTTTTACGTTTGACTGCTTCTTCTCTTTTAATTTCGCTGTAATAGTTTGCTGTTAGAACCGAAACTCAATTCATTTACTACGATGGATTCTCTTACCACGATTTTCTTGCCTTTTGAGTTTAATAATCGAGGATGATTCTAACGATCCTCTCTGTGTGGGACTCGTGTGATTTCGCAAGCCTTGCCCATAGACGGGTAGTATTTTACCAACAGTGGGAGGAGGAATGCGAGGATCGACGGGTGTTTTTTTGATAATCGAAAACACCGTTTGCACAAGCCAACACAGCGAACGATCCTTTGCTTAAATTTCCGAAGGGAAATTGTTCTGCTATTTCTCTCTTACAATCGCATGCACGATGGCAAGAATATCAATTATTAGCAATGCCGGTATTGCTCTTAATTTTCGATTGACCCCGACGATGTATTTAATAGTCCTTTCTGTGCGGGATTTGTGTGATTTCGCTAGCCTTGCCCAAAGACGGGCAATATTTTGCCAACAATGGGAGGAGGAATGCGAAGATCAGTGGGTGTTTCAGTAGCTGAAAACACCGTTCGCACAAGCCGACACAGCGGACAACTCCTTTGTTTAAAGTTTAAACAATGATTCTATCTTCAAAACTGTTCACGAAAATAAAACGAGACCGATGATAGGAAGTTCTAATTCGATTCTCGAGGGCAACGAAATTATCAGAGAAAAAGGAAATTCTCAAAATTAATTTTCTTACCTTGAGGAGTAGGCGCTGTCTGGCGCCATTACCTCAGCTGCTCCAGTGGTCGTCGAAGTTTTTGCTGGGTTTATTACTTGAACTCGAATATAGTTTACTATCAACTTTTACTTTATTTATCTATTTCGATACAGACAGAACAATTTACTAACTGGATTAATACCGCAATTACAATGCGCGTTCAAAGATAAAATTTTCTTTTTACTTAGTCGCGGCTCTCTTTTCTTGACCGAAAAACTAAAGACCCCGAAGCGCAAAATACTATACAAAATTTCTAAAGATGAGCGCAATAACGAACGTAGTAACAATGAGCTCAAAGAGTGAACAAAATAATTATGAACCGTAACAACGAAGATCGCAATAATAATGAACAAAGAATAATGAACGGTAATAACAATGATCACTATAATAATGAGCGAAGAATAATGAGCGTAATAAGAATGTTTACCAGAATAATAATGAGCAAAGAATAATGAACGAAGAATAATGTAATAAGAATGTTCACCAGAATAATAATGAGCAAAGAATAATGAACGAAGAATAATGAACGTAATAAGAATGTTCACCGGAATAATAATGAGCAATGAACGTAATAAGAATGTTCACCAGAATAATAACGAGCAATGGACGTAATAAGAATGTTCACCGGAATAATAATGAGCAATGGACGTAATAAGAATGTTCACCGGAATAATAATAATGAGCCCTGCTCTACATTGCTTTGCTTATTTATAATGCCATCCCCCACGGGGTGGTGGTCCGCTGGGGGTACGCTTATGATTGTTTTTGCGATTTTGATGTTTTTCCCTTTCTTGTTGTTTCCCTAGGGTTCGGAGATCGACGTTCGAACAATGTTTGCGGAGGCATTTCCATCAGAGGTTCCTTAATATTATTATTTTTTTTCTTCTAAATGTCTTTTGTTTTTATGTATGATATATATATATATATATATATATATATATATATATTTATATATTTTTTAAATGTGATATCTATTTTATGGTTGTTAAATATATGTATTTTAATTTTATATTTCCCCCTTTTTAATTGATTATATATATATATATATATATATATATATATATATATATATATATTCCTGGCGTTTCAATTATTTTCCCCTTTTGTAATTATTCTTATTTCCTGGTTTATTTAGAATTGTGTGTATATGTATTTTGTTTATTGGTTGGATCCGTTAATCGCCCTCGTTTTGTTAATCCTTCCTTTCGTTTCGTAGTGCCGTGTGTTCGTTTGTGCATTCAAATACTTATTCGCCTGTTTTGTATAGAATGGTTTTCTTGTTCTTGTTACGGCGCGTGCGGAGCGCGGGACGTGACCACTGGAAATGTAACGCACTACCGTTTAAGCGTCGAAACAAGCAAAATAGCTCGCAAATCGCGAAGATTTCGTCGATTTCGATGAAATCTAGCCGTCATTTCCTTCCCGTTGGAGATAATTCAACGTTTAAGCGCTCGTTGAACTCCATTTTACACTGCAAATGCAATGCACTACCGTTTAAGCGTCGAAACAAGCAAAATAGCTCGAAAATCGCGAAGATTTCGTCGATTTCGATGAAATCTAGCCGTCATTTCCTTCCCGTTGGAGTTATTTAGACGTTTAAGCGCTCGTTGAACTCCATTTTACACTGCAAATGCAATGCACCACCATTTAAGCGTCGAATCAAGCAAAATTGCTCACAAATCGCGAAGATTTCGTCGATTTTGATGAAATCTAGCCGTCATTTCCATCCCGTTGGAGATAATTCAACGTTTAAGCGCTCGTTGAACTCCATTTTACACTGCAAATGCAATGTACTCCCGTTTAAGCGTCGAAACAAGCAAAATAGCTCGCAAATCGCGAAGATTTCGTCGATTTTGACGAAAACTAACTGTCATTTCCTTCCCGTTGGAGATAATTCAACGTTTAAGTGCTCGTTGAACTCCATTTTACACTGCAAATGCAATGTACTACCGTTTAAGCGTCGAAACAAGCAAAATAGCTCGCAAATCGCGAAGACTTCGTCGATTTCGATGAAATCTAGCCGTCATTTCCTTCCCGTTGGAGATAATTCAACGTTTAAGTGCTCGTTGAACTCCATTTTACACTGCAAATGCAATGTACTACCGTTTAAGCGTCGAAAGAAGCAAAATTGCTCGCAAATCGCGAAGATTTCGTCGATTTTGATGAAATCTAGCCGTCATTTCCATCCCGTTGGAGATAATTCAACGTTTAAGCGCTCGTTGAACTCCATTTTACACGCCAAGTGTAATGCACTACCGTTTCAGCGTCGAAACAAGCGAAACTGGTCGCAAATCGCGATGATTTCGTCGATTTTGATGAAATCTAGCCGTCATTTCCATCCCGTTGGAGATAATTCAACGTTTAAGCGCTCGTTGAACTCCATTTTACACTGCAAATGCAATGCACCACCATTTAAGCGTCGAATCAAGCAAAATTGCTCGCAAATCGCGATGATTTCGTCGATTTTGATGAAATCTAGCCGTCATTTCCATCCCGTTGGAGATAATTCAACGTTTAAGCGCTCGTTGACCTCCATTTTACACTGCAAATGCAATGTACTACCGTTTAAGCGTCGAAACAAGCAAAATAGCTCGCAAATCGCGAAGACTTCGTCGATTTCGATGAAATCTAGCCGTCATTTCCTTCCCGTTGGAGATAATTCAACGTTTAAGTGCTCGTGGAACTCCATTTTACACTGCAAATGCAATGTACTACCGTTTAAGCGTCGAAAGAAGCAAAATTGCTCGCAAATCGCGAAGATTTCGTCGATTTTGATGAAATCTAGCCGTCATTTCCATCCCGTTGGAGATAATTCAACGTTTAAGCGCTCGTTGAACTCCATTTTACACTGCAAATGCAATGTACTACCGTTTAAGCGTCGAAACAAGCAAAATAGCTCGCAAATCGCGAAGATTTCGTCGATTTTGACGAAAACTAACTGTCATTTCCTTCCCGTTGGAGATAATTCAACGTTTAAGTGCTCGTTGAACTCCATTTTACACTGCAAATGCAATGCACTACCGTTTAAGCGTCGAAACAAGCAAAATAGCTCGAAGATCGCGAAGATTTGGTCGATTTCGATGAAATCTAGCCGTCATTTCCTTCCCGTTGGAGTTATTTAGACGTTTAAGCGCTCGTTGAACTCCATTTTACACTGCAAATGCAATGCACCACCATTTAAGCGTCGAATCAAGCAAAATTGCTCACAAATCGCGAAGATTTCGTCGATTTTGATGAAATCTAGCCGTCATTTCCATCCCGTTGGAGATAATTCAACGTTTAAGCGCTCGTTGAACTCCATTTTACACTGCAAATGCAATGTACTACCGTTTAAGCGTCGAAACAAGCAAAATTGCTCACAAATCGCGAAGATTTCGTCGATTTTGATGAAATCTAGCCGTCATTTCCTTCCCGTTGGAGTTATTTAGACGTTTAAGCGCTCGTTGAACTCCATTTTACACTGCAAATGCAATGCACCACCATTTAAGCGTCGAAACAAGCAAAATTGCTCACAAATCGCGAAGATTTCGTCGATTTTGATGAAATCTAGCCGTCATTTCCTTCCCGTTGGAGTTATTTAGACGTTTAACCGCTCATTTCACTCCATTTTACACGCCAAGTGTAATGCACTACCGTTTCAGCGTCGAAACAAGCGAAACTGGTCGCAAATCGCGATGATTTCGTCGATTTTGATGAAATCTAGCCGTCATTTCCATCCCGTTGGAGATAATTCAACGTTTAAGCGCTCGTTGAACTCCATTTTACACTGCAAATGCAATGCACCACCATTTAAGCGTCGAATTAAGCAAAATTGCTCGCAAATCGCGATGATTTCGTCGATTTTGATGAAATCTAGCCGTCATTTCCATCCCGTTGGAGATAATTCAACGTTTAAGCGCTCGTTGAACTCCATTTTACACTGCAAATGCAATGTACTACCGTTTAAGCGTCGAAACAAGCAAAATAGCTCGCAAATCGCGAAGACTTCGTCGATTTCGATGAAATCTAGCCGTCATTTCCTTCCCGTTGGAGATAATTCAACGTTTAAGTGCTCGTTGAACTCCATTTTACACTGCAAATGCAATGTACTACCGTTTAAGCGTCGAAAGAAGCAAAATTGCTCGCAAATCGCGAAGATTTCGTCGATTTTGATGAAATCTAGCCGTCATTTCCATCCCGTTGGAGATAATTCAACGTTTAAGCGCTCGTTGAACTCCATTTTACACTGCAAATGCAATGCACCACCATTTAAGCGTCGAATCAAGCAAAATTGCTCACAAATCGCGAAGATTTCGTCGATTTTGATGAAATCTAGCCGTCATTTCCATCCCGTTGGAGTTATTTAGACGTTTAACCGCTCATTTCACTCCATTTTACACGCCAAGTGTAATGCACTACCGTTTCAGCGTCGAAACAAGCGAAACTGGTCGCAAATCGCGATGATTTCGTCGATTTTGATGAAATCTAGCCGTCATTTCCATCCCTTTGGAGATAATTCAACGTTTATGCGCTCGTTGAACTCCATTTTACACTGCAAATGCAATGCACCACCATTTAAGCGTCGAATCAAGCAAAATTGCTCGCAAATCGCGATGATTTCGTCGATTTTGATGAAATCTAGCCGTCATTTCCTTCCCGTTGGAGATAATTCAACGTTTAAGTGCTCGTTGAACTCCATTTTACACTGCAAATGCAATGCACCACCATTTAAGCGTCGAATCAAGCAAAATTGCTCACAAATCGCGAAGATTTCGTCGATTTTGATGAAATCTAGCCATCATTTCCTTCCCGTTGGAGATAATTCAACGTTTAAGCGCTCGTTGAACTCCATTTTACACTGCAAATGCAATGTACTACCGTTTAAGCGTCGAAACAAGCAAAATTGCTCACAAATCGCGAAGATTTCGTCGATTTTGATGAAATCTAGCCGTCATTTCCATCCCGTTGGAGATAATTCAACGTTTAAGCGCTCGTTGAACTCCATTTTACACTGCAAATGCAATGTACTACCGTTTAAGCGTCGAAACAAGCAAAATAGCTCGAAAATCGCGAAGATTTCGTCGATTTTGACGAAAACTAACTGTCATTTCCTTCCCGTTGGAGATAATTCAACGTTTAAGTGCTCGTTGAACTCCATTTTACACTGCAAATGCAATGCACTACCGTTTAAGCGTCGAAACAAGCAAAATAGCTCGAAAATCGCGAAGATTTCGTCGATTTCGATGAAATCTAGCCGTCATTTCCATCCCGTTGGAGATAATTCAACGTTTAAGCGCTCGTTGAACTCCATTTTACACTGCAAATGCAATGCACCACCATTTAAGCGTCGAATCAAGCAAAATTGCTCACAAATCGCGAAGATTTCGTCGATTTTGATGAAATCTAGCCGTCATTTCCATCCCGTTGGAGATAATTCAACGTTTAAGCGCTCGTTGAACTCCATTTTACACTGCAAATGCAATGTACTACCGTTTAAGCGTCGAAACAAGCAAAATTGCTCACAAATCGCGAAGTTTTCGTCGATTTTGATGAAATCTAGCCGTCATTTCCTTCCCGTTGGAGTTATTTAGACGTTTAAGCGCTCGTTGAACTCCATTTTACACTGCAAATGCAATGCACCACCATTTAAGCGTCGAATCAAGCAAAATTGCTCACAAATCGCGAAGATTTCGTCGATTTTGATGAAATCTAGCCGTCATTTCCATCCCGTTGGAGTTATTTAGACGTTTAACCGCTCATTTCACTCCATTTTACACGCCAAGTGTAATGCACTACCGTTTCAGCGTCGAAACAAGCGAAACTGGTCGCAAATCGCGATGATTTCGTCGATTTTGATGAAATCTAGCCGTCATTTCCATCCCTTTGGAGATAATTCAACGTTTATGCGCTCGTTGAACTCCATTTTACACTGCAAATGCAATGCACCACCATTTAAGCGTCGAATCAAGCAAAATTGCTCGCAAATCGCGATGATTTCGTCGATTTTGATGAAATCTAGCCGTCATTTCCTTCCCGTTGGAGATAATTCAACGTTTAAGTGCTCGTTGAACTCCATTTTACACTGCAAATGCAATGCACCACCATTTAAGCGTCGAATCAAGCAAAATTGCTCACAAATCGCGAAGATTTCGTCGATTTTGATGAAATCTAGCCATCATTTCCTTCCCGTTGGAGATAATTCAACGTTTAAGCGCTCGTTGAACTCCATTTTACACTGCAAATGCAATGTACTACCGTTTAAGCGTCGAAACAAGCAAAATTGCTCACAAATCGCGAAGATTTCGTCGATTTTGATGAAATCTAGCCGTCATTTCCATCCCGTTGGAGATAATTCAACGTTTAAGCGCTCGTTGAACTCCATTTTACACTGCAAATGCAATGTACTACCGTTTAAGCGTCGAAACAAGCAAAATAGCTCGAAAATCGCGAAGATTTCGTCGATTTTGACGAAAACTAACTGTCATTTCCTTCCCGTTGGAGATAATTCAACGTTTAAGTGCTCGTTGAACTCCATTTTACACTGCAAATGCAATGCACTACCGTTTAAGCGTCGAAACAAGCAAAATAGCTCGAAAATCGCGAAGATTTCGTCGATTTCGATGAAATCTAGCCGTCATTTCCATCCCGTTGGAGATAATTCAACGTTTAAGCGCTCGTTGAACTCCATTTTACACTGCAAATGCAATGCACTACCGTTTAAGCGTCGAAACAAGCAAAATAGCTCGAAAATCGCGAAGATTTCGTCGATTTCGATGAAATCTAGCCGTCATTTCCATCCCGTTGGAGATAATTCAACGTTTAAGCGCTCGTTGAACTCCATTTTACACTGCAAATGCAATGCACCACCATTTAAGCGTCGAATCAAGCAAAATTGCTCACAAATCGCGAAGATTTCGTCGATTTTGATGAAATCTAGCCGTCATTTCCATCCCGTTGGAGATAATTCAACGTTTAAGCGCTCGTTGAACTCCATTTTACACTGCAAATGCAATGTACTACCGTTTAAGCGTCGAAACAAGCAAAATTGCTCACAAATCGCGAAGATTTCGTCGATTTCGATGAAATCTAGCCGTCATTTCCTTCCCGTTGGAGATAATTCAACGTTTAAGCGCTCGTTGAACTCCATTTTACACTGCAAATGCAATGCACCACCATTTAAGCGTCGAATCAAGCAAAATTGCTCACAAATCGCGAAGATTTCGTCGATTTTGATGAAATCTAGCCATCATTTCCTTCCCGTTGGAGATAATTCAACGTTTAAGCGCTCGTTGAACTCCATTTTACACTGCAAATGCAATGTACTACCGTTTAAGCGTCGAAACAAGCAAAATTGCTCACAAATCGCGAAGATTTCGTCGATTTTGATGAAATCTAGCCGTCATTTCCATCCCGTTGGAGATAATTCAACGTTTAAGCGCTCGTTGAACTCCATTTTACACTGCAAATGCAATGTACTACCGTTTAAGCGTCGAAACAAGCAAAATTGCTCACAAATCGCGAAGATTTCGTCGATTTTGATGAAATCTAGCCGTCATTTCCATCCCGTTGGAGATAATTCAACGTTTTAGCGCTCGTTGAACTCCATTTTACACTGCAAATGCAATGTACTACCGTTTAAGCGTCGAAACAAGCAAAATAGCTCGAAAATCGCGAAGATTTCGTCGATTTTGACGAAAACTAACTGTCATTTCCTTCCCGTTGGAGATAATTCAACGTTTAAGTGCTCGTTGAACTCCATTTTACACTGCAAATGCAATGCACTACCGTTTAAGCGTCGAAACAAGCAAAATAGCTCGAAAATCGCGAAGATTTCGTCGATTTCGATGAAATCTAGCCGTCATTTCCATCCCGTTGGAGATAATTCAACGTTTAAGCGCTCGTTGAACTCCATTTTACACTGCAAATGCAATGCACCACCATTTAAGCGTCGAATCAAGCAAAATTGCTCACAAATCGCGAAGATTTCGTCGATTTTGATGAAATCTAGCCGTCATTTCCATCCCGTTGGAGATAATTCAACGTTTAAGCGCTCGTTGAACTCCATTTTACACTGCAAATGCAATGCACTACCGTTTAAGCGTCGAAACAAGCAAAATAGCTCGAAAATCGCGAAGATTTCGTCGATTTCGATGAAATCTAGCCGTCATTTCCTTCCCGTTGGAGATAATTCAACGTTTAAGCGCTCGTTGAACTCCATTTTACACTGCAAATGCAATGCACCACCATTTAAGCGTCGAATCAAGCAAAATTGCTCACAAATCGCGAAGATTTCGTCGATTTTGATGAAATCTAGCCATCATTTCCTTCCCGTTGGAGATAATTCAACGTTTAAGCGCTCGTTGAACTCCATTTTACACTGCAAATGCAATGTACTACCGTTTAAGCGTCGAAACAAGCAAAATTGCTCACAAATCGCGAAGATTTCGTCGATTTTGATGAAATCTAGCCGTCATTTCCATCCCGTTGGAGATAATTCAACGTTTAAGCGCTCGTTGAACTCCATTTTACACTGCAAATGCAATGTACTACCGTTTAAGCGTCGAAACAAGCAAAATTGCTCACAAATCGCGAAGATTTCGTCGATTTTGATGAAATCTAGCCGTCATTTCCATCCCGTTGGAGATAATTCAACGTTTTAGCGCTCGTTGAACTCCATTTTACACTGCAAATGCAATGTACTACCGTTTAAGCGTCGAAACAAGCAAAATAGCTCGAAAATCGCGAAGATTTCGTCGATTTTGACGAAAACTAACTGTCATTTCCTTCCCGTTGGAGATAATTCAACGTTTAAGTGCTCGTTGAACTCCATTTTACACTGCAAATGCAATGCACTACCGTTTAAGCGTCGAAACAAGCAAAATAGCTCGAAAATCGCGAAGATTTCGTCGATTTCGATGAAATCTAGCCGTCATTTCCATCCCGTTGGAGATAATTCAACGTTTAAGCGCTCGTTGAACTCCATTTTACACTGCAAATGCAATGCACCACCATTTAAGCGTCGAATCAAGCAAAATTGCTCACAAATCGCGAAGATTTCGTCGATTTTGATGAAATCTAGCCGTCATTTCCATCCCGTTGGAGATAATTCAACGTTTAAGCGCTCGTTGAACTCCATTTTACACTGCAAATGCAATGTACTACCGTTTAAGCGTCGAAACAAGCAAAATAGCTCGAAAATCGCGAAGATTTCGTCGATTTCGATGAAATCTAGCCGTCATTTCCTTCCCGTTGGAGTTATTTAGACGTTTAAGCGCTCGTTGAACTCCATTTTACACTGCAAATGCAATGCACCACCATTTAAGCGTCGAATCAAGCAAAATTGCTCACAAATCGCGAAGATTTCGTCGATTTTGATGAAATCTAGCCGTCATTTCCATCCCGTTGGAGTTATTTAGACGTTTAACCGCTCATTTCACTCCATTTTACACGCCAAGTGTAATGCACTACCGTTTCAGCGTCGAAACAAGCGAAACTGGTCGCAAATCGCGATGATTTCGTCGATTTTGATGAAATCTAGCCGTCATTTCCATCCCTTTGGAGATAATTCAACGTTTATGCGCTCGTTGAACTCCATTTTACACTGCAAATGCAATGCACCACCATTTAAGCGTCGAATCAAGCAAAATTGCTCGCAAATCGCGATGATTTCGTCGATTTTGATGAAATCTAGCCGTCATTTCCTTCCCGTTGGAGATAATTCAACGTTTAAGTGCTCGTTGAACTCCATTTTACACTGCAAATGCAATGCACCACCATTTAAGCGTCGAATCAAGCAAAATTGCTCACAAATCGCGAAGATTTCGTCGATTTTGATGAAATCTAGCCATCATTTCCTTCCCGTTGGAGATAATTCAACGTTTAAGCGCTCGTTGAACTCCATTTTACACTGCAAATGCAATGTACTACCGTTTAAGCGTCGAAACAAGCAAAATTGCTCACAAATCGCGAAGATTTCGTCGATTTTGATGAAATCTAGCCGTCATTTCCATCCCGTTGGAGATAATTCAACGTTTAAGCGCTCGTTGAACTCCATTTTACACTGCAAATGCAATGTACTACCGTTTAAGCGTCGAAACAAGCAAAATAGCTCGAAAATCGCGAAGATTTCGTCGATTTTGACGAAAACTAACTGTCATTTCCTTCCCGTTGGAGATAATTCAACGTTTAAGTGCTCGTTGAACTCCATTTTACACTGCAAATGCAATGCACTACCGTTTAAGCGTCGAAACAAGCAAAATAGCTCGAAAATCGCGAAGATTTCGTCGATTTCGATGAAATCTAGCCGTCATTTCCATCCCGTTGGAGATAATTCAACGTTTAAGCGCTCGTTGAACTCCATTTTACACTGCAAATGCAATGCACCACCATTTAAGCGTCGAATCAAGCAAAATTGCTCACAAATCGCGAAGATTTCGTCGATTTTGATGAAATCTAGCCGTCATTTCCATCCCGTTGGAGATAATTCAACGTTTAAGCGCTCGTTGAACTCCATTTTACACTGCAAATGCAATGTACTACCGTTTAAGCGTCGAAACAAGCAAAATTGCTCACAAATCGCGAAGTTTTCGTCGATTTTGATGAAATCTAGCCGTCATTTCCTTCCCGTTGGAGTTATTTAGACGTTTAAGCGCTCGTTGAACTCCATTTTACACTGCAAATGCAATGCACCACCATTTAAGCGTCGAATCAAGCAAAATTGCTCACAAATCGCGAAGATTTCGTCGATTTTGATGAAATCTAGCCGTCATTTCCATCCCGTTGGAGTTATTTAGACGTTTAACCGCTCATTTCACTCCATTTTACACGCCAAGTGTAATGCACTACCGTTTCAGCGTCGAAACAAGCGAAACTGGTCGCAAATCGCGATGATTTCGTCGATTTTGATGAAATCTAGCCGTCATTTCCATCCCTTTGGAGATAATTCAACGTTTATGCGCTCGTTGAACTCCATTTTACACTGCAAATGCAATGCACCACCATTTAAGCGTCGAATCAAGCAAAATTGCTCGCAAATCGCGATGATTTCGTCGATTTTGATGAAATCTAGCCGTCATTTCCTTCCCGTTGGAGATAATTCAACGTTTAAGTGCTCGTTGAACTCCATTTTACACTGCAAATGCAATGCACCACCATTTAAGCGTCGAATCAAGCAAAATTGCTCACAAATCGCGAAGATTTCGTCGATTTTGATGAAATCTAGCCATCATTTCCTTCCCGTTGGAGATAATTCAACGTTTAAGCGCTCGTTGAACTCCATTTTACACTGCAAATGCAATGTACTACCGTTTAAGCGTCCGAAACAAGCAAAATTGCTCCCAAATCGCGAAGATTTCGTCGATTTTGATGAAATCTAGCCGTCATTTCCATCCCGTTGGAGATAATTCAACGTTTAAGCGCTCGTTGAACTCCATTTTACACTGCAAATGCAATGTACTACCGTTTAAGCGTCGAAACAAGCAAAATAGCTCGAAATCGCGAAGATTTCGTCGATTTTGACGAAAACTAACTGTCATTTCCTTCCCGTTGGAGATAATTCAACGTTTAAGTGCTCGTTGAACTCCATTTTACACTGCAAATGCAATGCACTACCGTTTAAGCGTCGAAACAAGCAAAATAGCTCGAAAATCGCGAAGATTTCGTCGATTCGATGAAATCTAGCCGTCATTTCCATCCCGTTGGAGATAATTCAACGTTTAAGCGCTCGTTGAACTCCATTTTACACTGCAAATGCAATGCACCACCATTTAAGCGTCGAATCAAGCAAAATTGCTCACAAATCGCGAAGATTTCGTCGATTTTGATGAAATCTAGCCGTCATTTCCATCCCGTTGGAGATAATTCAACGTTTTAAGCGCTCGTTGAACTCCATTTTACACTGCAAATGCAATGTACTACCGTTTAAGCGTCGAAACAAGCAAAATTGCTCACAAATCGCGAAGATTTTCGTCGATTTTGATGAAATCTAGCCGTCATTTCCTTCCCGTTGGAGTTATTTAGACGTTTAAGCGCTCGTTGAACTCCATTTTACACTGCAAATGCAATGCACCACCATTTAAGCTTCGAATCAAGCAAATTGCTCACAAATCGCGAAGATTTCGTCGATTTTGATGAAATCTAGCCGTCATTTCCTTCCGTTGGAGATATTCAACGTTTAAGTGCTCGTTGAACTCCATTTACACTGCAAATGCAATGCACCACCATTTAAGCGTCGAATCAAGCAAAATTGCTCACAAATCGCGAAGATTTCGTCGATTTTTGATGAAATCTAGCCGTCATTTCCATCCCCGTTGGAGATAATTCAACGTTTAAGCGCTCGTTGAACTCCATTTTACACTGCAAATGCAATGTACTACCGTTTAAGCGTCGAAACAAGCAAAATAGCTCGAAAATCGCGAAGATTTCGTCGATTTTGACGAAAACTAACTGTCATTTCCTTCCCGTTGGAGATAATTCAACGTTTAAGTGCTCGTTGAACTCCCATTTTACACTGCAAATGCAATGCACTACCGTTTAAGCGTCGAAACAAGCAAAATAGCTCGAAAATCGCGAAGATTTCGTCCGATTTCGATGAAATCTAGCCGTCATTTCCTTCCCGTTGGAGATAATTCAACGTTATTTAAGCGCTCGTTGAACTCCATTTTACACTGCAAATGCAATGCACCACCATTTAAGCGTCGAATCAAGCAAAATTGCTCACAAATCGCGAAGATTTCGTCGATTTTGATGAAATCTAGCCATCATTTCCTTCCCGTTGGAGATAATTCAACGTTTAAGCGCTCGTTGAACTCCATTTTACACTGCAAATGCAATGTACTACCGTTTAAGCGTCGAAACAAGCAAAATTGCTCACAAATCGCGAAGATTTCGTCGATTTTGATGAAATCTAGCCGTCATTTCCATCCCGTTGGAGATAATTCAACGTTTAAGCGCTCGTTGAACTCCATTTTACACTGCAAATGCAATGTACTACCGTTTAAGCGTCGAAACAAGCAAAATTGCTCACAAATCGCGAAGATTTCGTCGATTTTGATGAAATCTAGCCGTCATTTCCATCCCGTTGGAGATAATTCAACGTTTTAGCGCTCGTTGAACTCCATTTTACACTGCAAATGCAATGTACTACCGTTTAAGCGTCGAAACAAGCAAATAGCTCGAAAATCGCGAAGATTTCGTCGATTTTGACGAAACTAACTGTCATTTCCTTCCCGTTGGAGATAATTCAACGTTTAAGTGCTCGTTGAACTCCATTTTACACTGCAAATGCAATGCACTACCGTTTAAGCGTCGAAACAAGCAAAATAGCTCGAAAATCGCGAAGATTTCGTCGATTTCGATGAAATCTAGCCGTCATTTCCATCCCGTTGGAGATAATCAACGTTTAAGCGCTCGTTGAACTCCATTTTACACTGCAAATGCAATGCACCACCATTAAGCGTCGAATCAAGCAAAATTGCTCACAAATCGCGAAGATTTCGTCGATTTTGATGAAATCTAGCCGTCATTTCCATCCCGTTGGAGATAATTCAACGTTTAAGCGCTCGTTGAACTCCATTTTACACTGCAAATGCAATGCACTACCGTTTAAGCGTCGAAACAAGCAAAATAGCTCGAAAATCGCGAAGATTTCGTCGATTTCGATGAAATCTAGCCGTCATTCCTTCCCGTTGGAGATAATTCAACGTTTAAGCGCTCGTTGAACTCCATTTTACACTGCAAATGCAATGCACCACCATTTAAGCGTCGAATCAAGCAAAATTGCTCACAAATCGCGAAGATTTCGTCGATTTTGATGAAATCTAGCCATCATTTCCTTCCCGTTGGAGATAATTCAACGTTTAAGCGCTCGTTGAACTCCATTTTACACTGCAAATGCAATGTACTACCGTTTAAGCGTCGAAACAAGCAAAATTGCTCACAAATCGCGAAGATTTCGTCGATTTTGATGAAATCTAGCCGTCATTTCCATCCCGTTGGAGATAATTCAACGTTTAAGCGCTCGTTGAACTCCATTTTACACTGCAAATGCAATGTACTACCGTTTAAGCGTCGAAACAAGCAAAATTGCTCACAAATCGCGAAGATTTCGTCGATTTTGATGAAATCTAGCCGTCATTTCCATCCCGTTGGAGATAATTCAACGTTTTAGCGCTCGTTGAACTCCATTTTACACTGCAAATGCAATGTACTACCGTTTAAGCGTCGAAACAAGCAAAATAGCTCGAAAATCGCGAAGATTTCGTCGATTTTGACGAAAACTAACTGTCATTTCCTTCCCGTTGGAGATAATTCAACGTTTAAGTGCTCGTTGAACTCCATTTTACACTGCAAATGCAATGCACTACCGTTTAAGCGTCGAAACAAGCAAAATAGCTCGAAAATCGCGAAGATTTCGTCGATTTCGATGAAATCTAGCCGTCATTTCCATCCCGTTGGAGATAATTCAACGTTTAAGCGCTCGTTGAACTCCATTTTACACTGCAAATGCAATGCACCACCATTTAAGCGTCGAATCAAGCAAAATTGCTCACAAATCGCGAAGATTTCGTCGATTTTGATGAAATCTAGCCGTCATTTCCATCCCGTTGGAGATAATTCAACGTTTAAGCGCTCGTTGAACTCCATTTTACACTGCAAATGCAATGTACTACCGTTTAAGCGTCGAAACAAGCAAAATAGCTCGAAAATCGCGAAGATTTCGTCGATTTCGATGAAATCTAGCCGTCATTTCCTTCCCGTTGGAGTTATTTAGACGTTTAAGCGCTCGTTGAACTCCATTTTACACTGCAAATGCAATGCACCACCATTTAAACGTCGAATCAAGCAAAATTGCTCACAAATCGCGAAGATTTCGTCGATTTTGATGAAATCTAGCCGTCATTTCCATCCCGTTGGAGATAATTCAACGTTTAAGCGCTCGTTGAACTCCATTTTACACTGCAAATGCAATGTACTACAGTTTAAGCGTCGAAACAAGCAAAATAGCTCGCAAATCGCGAAGATTTGGTCGATTTTGACGAAAACTAACTGTCATTTCCTTCCCGTTGGGGATAATTCAACGTTTAAGTGCTCGTTGAACTCCGTTTTACACTGCAAATGCAATGCACTACCGTTTAAGCGTCGAAACAAGCAAAATAGCTCGAAAATCGCGAAGATTTCGTCGATTTCGATGAAATCTAGCCGTCATTTCCTTCCCGTTGGAGTTATTTAGACGTTTAAGCGCTCGTTGAACTCCATTTTGCACTGCAAATGCAATGCACCACCATTTAAGCGTCGAATCAAGCAAAATTGCTCACAAATCGCGAAGATTTCGTCGATTTTGATGAAATCTAGCCGTCATTTCCTTCCCGTTGGAGTTATTTAGACGTTTAACCGCTCATTTCACTCCATTTTACACGCCAAGTGTAATGCACTACCGTTTCAGCGTCGAAACAAGCGAAACTGGTCGCAAATCGCGATGATTTCGTCGATTTTGATGAAATCTAGCCGTCATTTCCATCCCGTTGGAGATAATTCAACGTTTAAGCGCTCGTTGAACTCCATTTTACACTGCAAATGCAATGCACCACCATTTAAGCGTCGAATCAAGCAAAATTGCTCACAAATCGCGAAGATTTCGTCGATTTTGATGAAATCTAGCCGTCATTTCCTTCCCGTTGGAGTTATTTAGACGTTTAAGCGCTCGTTGAACTCCATTTTACACTGCAAATGCAATGCACCACCATTTAAGCGTCGAATCAAGCAAAATTGCTCACAAATCGCGAAGATTTCGTCGATTTTGATGAAATCTAGCCGTCATTTCCTTCCCGTTGGAGTTATTTAGACGTTTAACCGCTCATTTCACTCCATTTTACACGCCAAGTGTAATGCACTACCGTTTCAGCGTCGAAACAAGCGAAACTGGTCGCAAATCGCGATGATTTCGTCGATTTTGATGAAATCTAGCCGTCATTTCCATCCCGTTGGAGATAATTCAACGTTTAAGCGCTCGTTGAACTCCATTTTACACTGCAAATGCAATGCACCACCATTTAAGCGTCGAAACAAGCGAAACTGGTCGCAAATCGCGAAGATTTGGTCGATTTTGACGAAAACTAACTGTCATTTCCTTCCCGTTGGGGATAATTCAACGTTTAAGTGCTCGTTGAACTCCGTTTTACACTGCAAATGCAATGCACTACCGTTTAAGCGTCGAAACAAGCAAAATAGCTCGAAAATCGCGAAGATTTCGTCGATTTCGATGAAATCTAGCCGTCATTTCCTTCCCGTTGGAGTTATTTAGACGTTTAAGCGCTCGTTGAACTCCATTTTGCACTGCAAATGCAATGCACCACCATTTAAGCGTCGAATCAAGCAAAATTGCTCACAAATCGCGAAGATTTCGTCGATTTTGATGAAATCTAGCCGTCATTTCCTTCCCGTTGGAGTTATTTAGACGTTTAACCGCTCATTTCACTCCATTTTACACGCCAAGTGTAATGCACTACCGTTTCAGCGTCGAAACAAGCGAAACTGGTCGCAAATCGCGATGATTTCGTCGATTTTGATGAAATCTAGCCGTCATTTCCATCCCGTTGGAGATAATTCAACGTTTAAGCGCTCGTTGAACTCCATTTTACACTGCAAATGCAATGCACCACCATTTAAGCGTCGAAACAAGCGAAACTGGTCGCAAATCGCGAAGATTTGGTCGATTTTGACGAAAACTAACTGTCATTTCCTTCCCGTTGGGGATAATTCAACGTTTAAGTGCTCGTTGAACTCCGTTTTACACTGCAAATGCAATGCACTACCGTTTAAGCGTCGAAACAAGCAAAATAGCTCGAAAATCGCGAAGATTTCGTCGATTTCGATGAAATCTAGCCGTCATTTCCTTCCCGTTGGAGTTATTTAGACGTTTAAGCGCTCGTTGAACTCCATTTTGCACTGCAAATGCAATGCACCACCATTTAAGCGTCGAATCAAGCAAAATTGCTCACAAATCGCGAAGATTTCGTCGATTTTGTTGAAATCTAGCCGTAATTCCTTCCCGTTGGAGTTATTTAGACGTTTAAGCGCTCGTTGAACTCCATTTTACACTGCAAATGCAATGCACCACCATTTAAGCGTCGAATCAAGCAAAATTGCTCACAAATCGCGAAGATTTCGTCGATTTTGATGAAATCTAGCCGTCATTTCCTTCCCGTTGGAGTTATTTAGACGTTTAACCGCTCATTTCACTCCATTTTACACGCCAAGTGTAATGCACTACCGTTTCAGCGTCGAAACAAGCGAAACTGGTCGCAAATCGCGATGATTTCGTCGATTTTGATGAAATCTAGCCGTCATTTCCATCCCGTTGGAGATAATTCAACGTTTAAGCGCTCGTTGAACTCCATTTTACACTGCAAATGCAATGCACCACCATTTAAGCGTCGAATCAAGCAAAATTGCTCGCAAATCGCGATGATTTCGTCGATTTTGATGAAATCTAGCCGTCATTTCCATCCCGTTGGAGATAATTCAACGTTTAAGCGCTCGTTGAACTCCATTTACACTGCAAATGCAATGTACTACCGTTTAAGCGTCGAAACAAGCAAAATAGCTCGCAAATCGCGAAGATTTCGTCGATTTTGACGAAAACTAACTGTCATTTCCTTCCCGTTGGAGATAATTCAACGTTTAAGTGCTCGTTGAACTCCATTTTACACTGCAAATGCAATGCACTACCGTTTAAGCGTCGAAACAAGCAAAATAGCTCGAAAATCGCGAAGATTTCGTCGATTTTGATGAAATCTAGCCGTCATTTCCATCCCGTTGGAGATAATTCAACATTTAAACGCTCGTTGAACTCCATTTTACACTGCAAATGCAATGTACTACCGTTTCAGCGTCGAAACAAGCGAAACTGGTCGCAAATCGCGAAGATTTCGTCGATTTCGATGAAATCTAGCCGTCATTTCCTTCCCGTTGGAGATATTTCGACGTTTAAGCGCTCGTTGAACTCCATTTTACACTGCAAATGCAATGTACTACCGTTTAAGCGTCGAAACACGCAAAATAGATCGCAAATCGCGATGATTTCGTCGATTTTGACGAAAAGTAGCCGTCATTCCCTTCCCGTTAGAGATATTTCGACGTTTAAGCGCTCGCTGATGTCACGTCCAGCGCTCCGCACGAGCCGTAACAAGAACAAGAAAACCATTCTATACAAAACGCGCGAATAAGGATTTGAATGCACAAACTAACACACGGCGCTACGAAACTAAAGGAAGGAGTAACGAAGCGTGGGCGACTAATAGATCCAACCAATAAACAAAATACATATACACACAACTCTAAATAAACCTACCAATAACCGACTTGCAATTTGAAAAACTTATGGTTCAATATAATATAAATCCAACCAGTATAAAATAAAATAAATAGAACCAGCTAATGGATTGAACGAGTTACGAACCAAACAAATAAACCAGGAAATAAGAATAACTACATAAGGGGAAATAATTGAAACGCCAGGAATACATGTATATATATATATTTTAATCAATCAACTTGGAGAGTTACATATAAGTATAAACATATATGCCAGACGTGTAATAAACTAGTAAATATTAGAGGCAGTGCTTCCAATACTATGCAACAAATACAATATTATCAATTTATGAAATATAAGTATATATGAAGTCAAAAACTAACAGTCTAACGAATACATAAAACATACAATATTGTATTATTATAGAAATAAAGGTTACATTGTCAGAAATGTATATATATGTGTGCGCATTAAATCAAATAGTAATGTAAGATATATACTTAAAACTAGCCTACATTCCGGTAAAGAGTTATAAAATAAGAACTACATTACTGTTTAGGAAATTCGAGGATTTGGGAATACAAATTATTGACTATATTTCCCACACAACAGTTATACATCTATATTACTTTCTGAAGAACATCTTGCACGCACGCTGGTCGCCAACCGACTACCCTAGATTCTTCTAACATCTGGCAACAGTCTTTTGTCTCCACTAAGACCTTGACGCCCTCTAACCCTTACACACGCACTCTCATGTACAGTGTAAATGTATCACTTCCCTAACACGCCTCCTTACATTTATACTGTACACTTAATTTTATTTACATACTTGTCGAATTAACAAAATATTTAACATTTATCGCTTTATTTACATTTCTCTTATTTTACATTCATCCATGACCTAAACCTTTCAAATTTCTCTCTACACAGTGCCTTCGTAAAAATATCGGCAGTATTTTCTTCTGTACTTACTTTTATTATGTTTATCTTATTTTCCTTTACGTACTCGTGAACGTAGTGGTAATGAACTTCAATGTGTTTAGTATTTTTTGTAGAAGTTCCGTATTTTGCTATACTCATTACTCCAGAGTTATCCTCATAGATTTTTACAGGGTTATCGTCTACATTTACATCGAAGATTTTCATTAGTTCTCTGATAGTCATTACTTCGCTCACCGCTTCCGATAGAGCTACATACTCTGCATACGTCGAGGCTTTTGTCACACACCTTTGTTTTTTAGACTTCCATCCAATTACATTTCCATACAATCCAATTACATACCCAGAAGTCGATTTCCTATCTATATGATCTCCTGCCCAATCAGCGTCCACATAACAATCTATCGTTTCGCACTTTTCATTTCTTTTATAATGTAGCCCTAAATCTCTAGTCCGGTACAAATATTTCAATATTCGCAAGGCATATTTAAAATGTGTCTCGTTACAACAATCTTGAAATCTACTCAGATAATTCACACTATAACTTATATCGGGTCTGGTATTTACACTAATATACAGCAATGCGCCAATTAAATTCTTGTATCCAATGTCCTCTCTATTTATCTCAGCTTTTTCAATTTTTAAGTTGGTCTCCATAGGTGTACAGTACAATTTGCTATTATGTAATTTATATTTGTTTGCTAATGATTCTATGTATTTCTTTTGGCTTAATCTCATTTCATTTTTTAAATAATCATACTCTATATTTATTCCAAGATATTCTTTTACTTCACCTAAATCTTTCATTTCAAATTTATCAGTTAATAATTTTTTTTTACACTTTGTATCTTCCCTTTGTTTTTACTACAAATCAACAAATCGTCTACGTATATTAACAAATAAACAACATTTTCTCCCTCTCCATAAGTATATAGGCACAGCTCTATATTGTTCTTTTGAAAACCTAATCTCGTCACATACTTATCAAAACACTCATACCAGTCCCTCGGACTTTCTTTTAACCCATAAAGCGCTTTCGATAATTTACAAACTCTATTCGTTCCGTCCGCATATCCCTTTGGTTGATTTACATATACCTCCGAGGTTACTTCACCATTTAAAAAGGCAGTTTCTACATCCATTTGCTCAATTATTAATCCATTTTGACAACAATATGATAGCAATATCTTAAAGGTCTGATTACTCGCCACTGGAGAATATATGTCATCGGCTACGTTTCTTTGTTGAAATCCCCTTACCACTAATCTAGCCTTATACCTGTCCTCTGATTTTTTCGTGTAAACCCATTTTACATCTAATACTTCTTTGCCTTTTACCCTTTCTACCAATTTCCAAGTTTTATTCTTATAGAGACATTCTATTTCCTTATCCATAGCCTGTTTCCAAACTTCATTATTTTCGCAACAAATCGCCTCCTCAAATGTACGAGGGATATCTACTTTACAATAATTTGCATGAATCTCGCAAATATTTTCCTTTTCTGGATACCTTACTGGAGTTTTCTTAATACGTGTAGATCTCCTAGGAGTGTTTGAGCTTTCAATACTACTATTATTTTCATCTTTCCTACCTTCTAACTCTTCCTTATCCATACCATCCAATGAATAGTTATCTTCGCTATCATTTCTATCTGCCTCTAATGAATTTTCCTCAAAACCGATACATTTAGTGTCTGTCTCAATGACCTCTACATGTCTAGCTATTGTTACTTTCCCACCTAATAAGACTCTGTATCCTACTTCACTATATCCTAATAGAATTCCCATATCTGCCTTCTTGTCCCATTTGGAAACTCTTTTTTGTTCTGGCCTTCTTACAAAAACTTTACTTCCATATAGATGTAGATTTTTAACACTTGGTTTTTTCCCGAAGAATATTTCAAAAGGTGTCTTTCTTTCTATAGTATTCGCTAATATTCGATTTTTCAAGTATACTGCTGTATAAACTATTTCCGGCCAGTACCTTTTATGTACTTTCGCTTCCGCTAACAAGCAACGCGCCATGTCCATCACTGCTCTATTATACCTTTCCGCTGTCCCGTTTAATTCATGTACGTATGTTAGGCAATTATTTATTCTTATACCTTTATCCCTAGCAAATTTATAAATTCGATTATTTAAATATTCTTTACCATTATCGCATCTTAATATTTTTAACCTCTTGCCCGTTAAATTTTCGGCTTCATTTACGAACTGTACGAAAGAATCAAAGACCTCATCTTTTGATTTTATACAATAGATCCTAGCTATTTTACTATAATCATCGATAAATGAAATGAAATATTTTTCTCCATTGAATCCGGTAGTCTTAAAGGGACCACATACGTCCGTATGAATAATTTCCATTACTTCCTTAGCCTTAGTTCGATTATTTTTGAAAGGTAAGTTATGCATTTTGCTTTCTATACACACCCTACATTTCAAAAGTTCCTTTTCAAATTCATTCGGTATGCCAGTCACTAGCTGCTCTTTACCCAAAATCTCTAAATATTTAAAATTTACGTGTCCTAGCATCCTATGCCATCTTTCCTTTTTACTCATACCACTACGTTCGGCGCTGTTTACTAAGTGCTTCTTCCCTTTCAATATACTTTTTATTCTATATGTCCCATTCTCTTTGAACGCTACAGCTGTAAGTATATTATCCTCATCTATTACTTTCGCAATATTTCCTTTGGAAATAACCGTATTCTTATTGTCTGTTAGTTTACCTAACCTAATCAAATTTGCGGACATTTCTTTCGCGTAAAATACTTTCCTCATATTTATTTTATTTTGTTTTCCGAATGCTTCAAAATAACTTATAACATTCCCAACTCTTGTCGCTTTTATCGGTCTATTATCGCCTAAATATATATTTACCGGTTCTTTTAGGTCGATAGATTTATCGAAATAATTTATATTATTAATTATGTGATCGGTACAACCGCTATCTAATAGCCATACTATTTCGTTCTTACTTATTTCATTCGTCTCACTGCTGTTTGCTGCGTGCGCCGTTGCTGTCCATATGCCTGCTCTTGAGTTTCCATGCTCGCCCGTGCCGGTTGCTGATTGACGATGAAAGTTTCCACGTCCTCTGCTCGTATTGCCTTTGTTCCCTCTTCCTCTGTTTCGACCACGTGTTGGCCCATGCCAATAGCCGTTACTGCTTCCCGCTTGGACGCCATTTTGACACTCTCTCGCAAAGTGTCCTAATCTTCCACATCTGAAGCATCCTTCCTTTTTTGCAGAAAAGGCGTTGGTTTGCCTTTCTCCTCGATTGGATTTATTTTTCTTCTCTGCTATCTCTATTTTATTTTTTACATACGCTACCGTTTGATCCTCTTCTTTCAATGCGTCTATTATGTCCGCTATGTAGCTGTATTCTTCGGGTAACGTATTCAGCATGTAATTTCAGCTTTTCCCTCTCACTTACTTGTGCGCCCGCACTTTTTAATTCATTGATTAATTTTTCAAAGTCGTTAAAGAATGATGCTGAATCACTGTAGTTCTCCAGTCTTATGTTTTCCAATCTCCTTCTGCATACGATCTGCAGTGCCGTCGACTCTTTCAAGTACATTTCATCGAACCTTTTTATTATATCATACGCCGTTTTTCCTTCCCTAACATACTCCAATTGTCTGTTCGATATTGCACTATAAATTATATTAATCGCCTTCAAATCCTTTTCGTCCCAGTCTTCATCGTCTCTTTCGTTCTTCATTCTAGTTGTAACAACCTCGCATTCCTTATATTTGAGAAACATCGTGATTCTTTGCTTCCACATTCCATAATCCTCGCCGTCGAATATAGGTATCATGATTTCCGATCTCTCCATTTTAATTGATTCTTCTTTTTTTTTCTTTTCTTACTCAAGCGTTCGAAGTATATTTTTTCCTCTGAAAGTTTTTTTTTCATTACTGAAAACTCACTCGCAAGATCGTAACCACGCACTAAATATCTTGTAAAGCTAGTAACCACGCTCTGCTACCAGGTTAAGGAAATTCGAGGATTTGGGAATACAAATTATTGACTATATTTCCCACACAACAGTTATACATCTATATTACTCTCTGAAGAACGTCTTGCACGCACGCTGGTCGCCAACCGACTACCCTAGATTCTTCTAACATCTGGCAACAGTCTTTTGTCTCCACTAAGACCTTGACGCCCTCTAACCCTTACACACACACTCTCATGTACAGTGTAAATGTATCACTTCCCTAACAATTACGAAACATGCATGTCTATATATAAATATATAAATAATCCATATTCTAAACTAAACCACTAATAATAATCTACAAAAGAAATAGAACACACAACGCAACACTTGGGACTAAGCGACAACCTGTCGATAGGCCAAACGCTCAAAATAATTAACACCGCAACGACTTGAGGAATTGCGTACAGAAATTCTATCATCAAACACAAATATGTAAACACACATTAAACACACAATAATCTAGAAACAAAACCTTCAATACTATGTTGTCACAATACAAGATATATATGTATATATGAAATCAAATAATTGACACATAACCTCAAATACACAACATTACATCTCTAAAGAATCTAAATGAAAATCACATTGCCAGAAGTATATACATATATACGTGTGCGTGTGCGTGTTCTATCTTATTAAATGAAGTTAATATAAAATAAATAATTAACATTTCATTTCGTATGAATACTACACTGCCAGAAGAAATATGCATATGAATACATATTTATATATATGTGTGTGTGTGTATGTTTTACACTATCGAACACACTATAAAATAAACTACTCAAAACAATAAATAACGCTATCGAAGAATTAAAAAACATTAGTCATATTAATATGACACACAACATAAATATATATATATATGTCGGAGATGAAAGGACACCGGAACCTTCGGATAGCCCCGCAACATTGCAATCTAAAGTCTACTATAACTGTAACTAAACTATTGTAGTTATTCAATCCGATTGTAATTGTTCGAGATTAGTGACGGTGAGCTTTGGCTCGAGGCGACAGTCTGTCGCCCAACGTAGCCGCGGTCAAGGGATGAACGCTTTGCCTAACAAAGGTATGGAGTAATTCTATAGCTCTCCTTAAAAGAAATATTCGTGGCGACACGCGACAGTAAACATTCCAACGGTTTCTGTCCCGTGGCTCGCCACACGCAGACCCTATTCTTCGAGTAAGATGATTGCCAGATGTCGATGCGTCTCCGCAGTACATGTTCGGCTAGCCCGAGGGCCCGTTATAAATCTTAAGGTTTAGTCAACTAAAGTCCTTCAAACAGACAAACAGTCTTTGTCCCAACTACGGGAAGATAGGAGAGACATATTTTTCAACGAGCGGCGTCTCCCACTAGCAACTTTCCCTCGAGGGCGGCTAGCATCTTTTTCTAACCACCGATATGGAGATTGACCAGTTAGCAGCAACGTCAATTTCCCTTACTTCCTAAACGAAGGCTTTCCTCGACGAATCCGATGATCTCGTGTCCTTAGACACACCCCATTATAGTTTTCCTCTGTGGCATCATCGGGACGGAAATTCATTCTTTCTTGCGATCTCATCGACGAAAAGAGTAACCCCATACGTCCAGTGAATATTACGCGTTTTATTAACAAAGAGTCCGACTTAGATTTTGTGAGCCCGTACATCTACTATCCCGTTGACCGCGGATTCGTTATTGCACTTAGGATCATTGTCATTAGTTTCTCGAGTATCTAATTACCACGGTTACTTGTCCGATTCTATAATAATCGCAGTTGCACTAGTCAATGTCTTCTCTATTGCACAACGACAATGTGTAATCCAAATGAAGATTCGTTTCACGCCCCTAACCCTAATTCTAATGTAAACCCGACATTTATAATGTAAAAAATGTATATGTAATACAAAAAGAATGCAGAATATAGGTACTAATGTTTAATCTGATTTTCTGTAATTTTGACAGTTTTGTAATCTTTTATTTTTATATTTTTATATTTTCTATATCTTTGTGCTCTTGTATTTTTCATACAATTCTATATTCAAGTAACAGTATAAAAAGGATACGAAAAGTATGGAATGGCAATGCATGTAACGGTACGTGAATGTTACGCGTGCGCAAGATAACCAGGAGAGGTTGTATAGGAATCAAGAGGTCGTTGGACAAAGAGAACGTTTTTTAGCATTACCTTATGTTTAAGACATTCATATATTCTGCAGATATTAGTTCCTATCAGTATACCCACGTCGTTATTAACAAGATGTTTATGTATTTCCATTATCTTTGTTCTAAAATTCACTGTTATTTTGGGAATTTGTTAAAAAATCTCTTAATCCTTTTAGGAGATGTATCACTCTAAACTGAGATCTAAACTCAGATCACAGGTTTTTTTTTATTTTATAGATTAGATTCACAATTTGTCCAGTTTGGACATTTGGTAGAATTTTTTAGCTGTTAGATTATTATGTGGGTAGCTACCCCCAGTGGGATACCATCTTCGTGTTTGTTTGGTTGTGTCCTTTGTGAGGTCTGCTGGGTATTTCCCTTTCAGCCTTCTATCCATGTTTGAGGTGTTGATCGTTTCCGCAGCTAGCCAGTTTGGCTGTGTTCCTATTCTTTCTTTGTATTTTTCTGCGTGTCTGCTAATTTTCTCTTTGACCATTGGTATTCCCAGGTCCTTCCGTATGCCTTCGCTTCTAACGTACCATGGGGCGTTTACTATTGTTCTAAGAATTTTAGCTTGTACTGTCTCTATTTTGTTTATATGGCTCATTGCCGCTGCCCCCCATAGTGGTATTCCGTACGTCCAGATTGGTTTTATGATCGTTTTGTATATTTTTAATTTATTTTCTATGCTTAATTTGGATTTTCGACTTGTTAGCCAATGCATTTGTCTCCTTGTTGTCTGTATTTTGTCTATTATTGATTTAGTATGCTGTTTCTATGTGAGTTGTGTTTCTAGGTGGTCTAGTCCTAGGTATTTGACTTGCCTTGTTTGCGGTATGTGCGTGCCGTTCAGTAGGATGTTTGATGGTGTCTGTTTTCGCAGTGTGAGTGTAATATGGTTGCATTTATCGGGGTTTGCTTTTATTTGTTTATCTTGCAGCCACTTTTCTATTTTTGTGATATGTTCTTGTAGTAATTTGACTGCTGTTTCTGGGTTAGTGTGCCTGACTAGTACAGCTGTGTCGTCCGTGAGTGTCAGTATTTTGCTATTGGTAGTTGTTGGTATGTTTTGTGTATAGTATTGATCCTAAGACGCTTCCTCGCGGAACCCCTGCCTTTATGTCTTTAACTTCAGAGTATGTGTCCTTGATTTTTATTACGAAGGTTCTGCTGCTTAAGTAAGATTTTATTAATTGGTATATTTGCTCCGGAAATTGTTTCCTGATTGTTTGTAGTAGGCTTTCGTGGTTTATTTTGTCAAATGCTTTATCTATGTCCATAGAGAGGGCTGTACAGTATTGTTTGTTTTCTAATGCTAGTATTATTTCTTTAATGAGCCTGTGCATTTGCTCTATAGTGGAGTGTATGTTTCTGAATCGAAATTGGTGATCTGGTATTAATTTTTCCTTCTATATTTGTTAGGGAAGTGATACATTTACACTGTACATGAGAGTGTGTGTGTAAGGGTTAGAGGGCGTCAAGGACTCAGTGGAAACAAAAGACTGTTGCCAGATGTTAGAAGAAAAACAATAGACAACGTTAGATCAGAAGGACGGTTTCAAGGTGGGACGACCGAAAGGTCAGAGTGTGCGAGTCGAAAAGTGTGTGTGTTGCGAGAGACAGAGCTAATCGAGTCGTCGAAGAGTAGAGTCGTTAGAGTTAATCGAGACACCGAAGAGTAGAGTCGGTTGGCAACCAGCGTGCGTGCAAGACGTTCTTAGAGAGGAATATAGATGTATAACTGTTGTATGGGAAATATAGCCAATAATTTGTATTCCCAAATCCTCGAATTTCCTTAACAATATTATTGGTTTTATGCGGTTGCATATTATTTCCTCTAGTATTTTGGAAAACACAGGAAGTAGTGATATTGGTCTGTAAGATGCAGTTTGGTGTGGTTCTTTGCCTGGTTTAGGTAACATTATCTCCTGTGCTAGTTTCCACAGTTTAGGAAAGTATTGGATTC
The DNA here is from genome assembly GCF_051014615.1 of Bombus vancouverensis nearcticus. Taxonomy (NCBI): domain Eukaryota; kingdom Metazoa; phylum Arthropoda; class Insecta; order Hymenoptera; family Apidae; genus Bombus; species Bombus vancouverensis. The sequence goes on from NW_027468942.1 coordinate 492,904, forward strand.
TTAGTATTGCATTGAATATTATTGTCATTAGTGTTATCGCTTTTGGCGGAAGGTTTTTCAAGATTTTACCATTGATTAGGTCGATTCGTGGTGCTTTATTGTTTTTTGTTTTCTCGATTATGTTTCTAATTTCTTGTGCTGTTGTTTTAGGTATGGTATAGTGGTTGTCAGTTGAGGTACTAGTGGTAAACGCATCCTCGTCCGTATGACATTTGGGGTTGCTGTTGTTGATATTATGTGGTATAAATGTGTTTCAAAGGTGGTTGGAAAATTCTTCAGCTTGCTCTTCGTTGCTTCTTGCCCATGTGTTGTCTGCCGTCCTGATTGCTGGGACTAGTTTTATTGGTTTCTTTTTTTTTCGTGGCTTTCCATAGGGAGTAGTTGGAGTTCTCGTGAGCAGAGAGTGACTCTATGAATTTTGTGAATTCGTTATTGTTGTGCACTTTTATTTTGTTTTTTATTTCCTTTGCAAGTTTGTTTAGGTGATTTTTGTTTTCTCGTGTTCTATGTTTTTGCCATTTTGCTTTCGCTTTTCTTTTTTCTCTAATTTTTTCAAGTATGTCTAATGGAATTATTTTTGTTTGTCTGTTGGTTGGTTCAGGTATAGTGGTTGTCCATGATGCTTCTTGGATAGTTTCTGTCAATGGTGTTACTGCCTGTTCGACGTGTTCGGGTGTTTCCAATGGGATGCTGCAACTGGTTTTGCTCTCGATTATTTCTTTAAAAATTTGCCATTTGGTTGTTCTGTTGCATAGTGTCCCTGGATTGCTATAAAGTATTAATTTGTTTCTGTAAGCAATTGGGCTGTATGCAATGGAGCTGGGTGTTATTTTTAGTTTATTTGCGTTTAGTCCCTTTGTAACTGCAAAATCGAGTAGGCCAGGTATTTTGCTCAGGTCTGTCGGCCAGTATGTCTTCCTGTGGATAATATATTGAGGTTGTTGTTAATGTATTTTTCCAGGGTTCTACCTCGAGGTGTGGTAATTCTTGATCCCCATAGCGTGGGTTTGCATTGTAGTCTCCCGTTGCGATATACTTGTCACCTAAGTGTTGAAAGTACTCTTCCCACGTTTGTGATGTCATTTTGTGTCGCGGTGGTACATATACTGCTGACAACTGTAAATGGTTGCTGCTAGTTTGTACAGTAACGGTGGTTGCTTGTATATATTCCTTACTAGCTTGGCTGTGTTAGTGGTGTTTAATGTCGTTTCTTATTATTACTGCGGTCCCTCCGTGTGATTTTCCTGAAGGATGCTTGGTATCATATATTGTGTAGTACGGTATTTTTATGTAACTTTTTATAGTGAAGTGTGTTTCCGATACGAGTAGTATGTCGATATTATTATTATACAGGAATGTTTTAGTTTCTAGGGCCCTTTGTTGTAGTCCGTTAGAGTTCCAGGCTGCTATTTTAAGCATGTCCATTTTTATTTTTTACTTAGCAAGTTTGTGAGTAGTTGTAACATGACTGTTGTTTGTTGTACTTGTTGCCTTAGTATTGTGTTTTTCTCACTTACCATTTTTCTTAATATCTCTGTACCTTTAATGGATTGTCTGAGCATTTCTTTGATTTCTGTATCGTCTTCGGTGTTGTTGCTTTGATTCTGTTTGTTTGTGGGCGTTGTTTGTCTAATGTTTTGGGTTACTTGCGCGTAGCTGCGGTTTCCTTGGGGATCGGTGTTTCCGTTTATAGCTTTTGGTTCATTTTGTGCTTTCAATGTTACTTAATTATCCGTTATACTTTGTTGTGGTTGGTAGTTGTTGATTGATCTATTGCCAAGTGGTGGAAACTGTTTACGTTGTGATTGTTTTCTGATTTCGCATCCTTTATAGCTGGCTGGGTGGTTTCCATTACAGTTGTAACATTTTACTTCATTTATTTTCCCTACGTATGGACAATGTGTTGTTAAATGCTTCGTATCGTATCTTGTCATATTGTTTATTGCTCTTGTTTGATGACCAATTTTTGCTAATTCGTCACTTAATTTTTTTTGTGTTAGTTTTTGAATGTAGTCCTCTTATAACTATTTCGTAGCTCCTTTCCGTTTTCAGCTGGTATGTGTGGTACACAGCGTTTTTTCTTTTAATTCTTTTATCACTTTCCTATAATTTTCTGGGGTGTTTATTTGAATTTTTACTTGTTCTAATTTTGTTTGTTTTATTGTGTAGTTTTCCTTCCCAGCTATATCGTTTAGTGGATCAATAAGCGGGTCTATTATCTGGGCGTCGACAAATATTGGTGGTGGTTTTGTAGTTTGCGTTGATTTAGTTGTGTTTTTGGTTGTTGGGTCGTCTATTTCTTCCGTAAGTGAGCTGAAGGAGTTTCTTAATGGTAATTCTTGCAGCCATCGCTGCTTTTCTGTATCTGAATTTCCTGTTATTTTTCGTTTCTTGTTATAACTTGCCACCTTCCAGCCTTCATCCTGTTGGGTTAATTCGTTATTGGTAATATTCTCTTCATTGTTTGGTATTGTTTCCATATCAACTTCGTTTGTAGCTGAGCATTCCTGTTCTTCGTTTATTGGTTGGCTTGGTTTTGATATGTTTGTTGTTTTATTTATGTAGTATTGTTCGTCTTTGTTAATTATTTTTATCGGTGGGATGTGCTTTTTCATTTTAGTTTTGCTTGTAGTCTTCTTATAGCTCACTGCAGTTCTTTCTTCCCCCTTCCCTCCCTCTTCCGTTCGTAACTTTCTCTTCCCCACTTGCCGCACTTTTTCTGAAGCACTGTTTTACACGTCCGTTTGGCTCGGTTGCTCTGGCAGAACTCGATTTACAACATTGAGAACATTTATATCGAAAATTCTTTCTCGCATGAAGCTTCTGTATTAATACAAAAGGCACGAATTAAGATATATGATTGTTCACAAGTATTAGAGCACTTGCTGATCTTATAGATTTTATAGAAAATGTGATACATGATTGACCAAGATTATTAAGAAAATGAAGTTTACATTCGTATGAGATTAACGATCCGAAATACACACTTTGTGAAAATTCGTGACAGTTGGAGGAAAAGTAATGAATTAACGATTATGTGACAGCAATTAAAATCCATCGATCTAAGGTCTTTATTAAATTAAATAGTTCAAAATCGTTTACATATTAGGTGATCCCATAAGTTTTTGTGTATATATTTCATGTGTCGATTTCTAAACATACGGCTATACGGGACCAATGCACTTGAGCTTAGCTGATCGAGAACAGGCTAGAGTAGATCTTCGTGGGCATAAGATCGTAATATAGTGAACACAGTGACTTCTAACAGTAAAAAATCACGAGTGAAATGCGTATCCATTTTCGACATCTCATGTTATATGAATTTCGGAAAGAAAGTTCGGTAACAATTGCCAGGAAAAACATATGTGCTGTTTACGGAGAAAATACGCTTTCATCTCGCACCTGTAGGAAGTGGTTCCAACGTTTTAGAGCTGGGAATTTCTGTTTAGAAGAGGAGGTACGCTCCGGGCGTCCTCCTCAGACAGACGGAGATAAAATTCGGGATCTTGTTGAAAAATCACCAAGTTTGACAGTTCAAGAGATGTCAAATGTCCTGAAAATACCTAAGACAACGATTCATAGGTGTTTAAAAAAATGGGGATGGTGTCAAAGTTGAACGTTTGGGTGCCCCATGAACTTACGGAACGGAACCGTCTTGAACGAACGACAGCGTGCATGTCATTAATTGCACGTAATAAACGTGAACCATTCCTTAAACGCCCCTGGTAACTGGTGATGAAAAGTGGATACTTTTCGAAAACCCTGAACGGAAACGTAGCTGATCCCAACGAAATCAGCCACCTGAACGCTGTGCAAAACCAGGGTTACATCCGCGTAAAGTTCTTTTGTGTGTATGGTGGGATTATAAAGGAATACTCTATTTTGAACTTTTATCTAGTGGTGATACCATTAATTCAGACAAATATTGCGCTCAGTTAGAAAAATTAAGGGAAGCACTAGCTGAAAAACGGCCAGGTTTAGTGAATAGGAACAACGTTATCTTCCATCACGACAATGCTAAACCGCATGTCGCGAAAAGCGTTACAAAAAAATTGTCTGAATTTAATTGAAAAATTTTACCACATCCCCCATATTCCCCAGACATTGATTACCATCATCTGATTACCACCTGTTCAGAGCATTACAACACTTTTTAGTAGCTAAAAGATTTGAAAATATTGACACTCTCAAAAATAGCATAGAAAATTATTTTAAAGAAAAACAAGAGAACTTTTATCGAGACGGAACCTACCAGAAAAATGGGAAGAAGTTGTACAACGAGAGGGGGATTACATTTTTTCATGAAACTGAAAGGTATGTAAACGATCTTAACATATATAACCTCTCGAAAAACGGCACGAACTTATGGGATGACCTAATAATTAAACAACTATAAATATATCAAAAGATTATAATAAAAGAATGTAATAGAATATCTAATGTCCGTACTTGTAAATACAACGAAAAACGTAACGTGTAGATTGCAGATGTTTATGAATGTAAAATTTGCGAAAAGCATATGAAAGTTATACACATAAAATATACAAATATTGACATATGCACGAAAACTATGCGTATATGCACAAAGATATGTACAATTTATGAGTAATATGTCTAATATTGATTTATTAACGTTATGTGAATTGATACAAAAGGATATTTAACAATTTCGTTTTAAATAAAAATCTATTTATGACGACGCGCCAAAATTCGCATTACGATAAATTACGATAAATTATAAATTGCTTTTCCGTATCTGCAGCACTCGAATTGTACAAGTAATGTGTGCGTTTGAGGGCCCGACCTTTTGGTCGACTGCGCCATACCTGCAGTAAAAACGCATACTGGCTTCGCATTTAGATGTTCGCGTTCGACTTGGGAATGGCGCGCATAGATGGTCGGCGCGCGACTTGCCCTCTCCTTGCGGATCATTGGACAAGTTAAACCTACCCTTTCGGGCGGCAGCTCGCTTAGCTGGCGCCACGCGATACCTGCCACCATATAGCTCGGTCCCAGCAGGTTGGCTCTCCAGCCGATTATTCCTGCTCGGCAACCATTTTGTAGGCTTACCGCTTGCACCGACGGTCACAGGTTTCCTCTCCAGCTCGCACGCTTCGTGCTTTTTTCTGCGCCCCGGTTCTTCGTTACTGTTGTTTTCTTGGTTCTATCTTGTTTATTGTTCTATCTTCGATCCAGTGTTCTGTTTGTTGTATCCGTTTATTTCTTCGTTGCGATTCTTTGTTTGGTTGTTGTTGTTGTCTCTATAAACTTGAAATATAAATGCAATTTCCTTTTAAATACAGTAACGAGGTTTATTCAATTTCGATAACATTGTATTAGTAAGATATCGAAGCTAGCAACTTTTCGTTGAAGTTTATTTTATATTTCTTAAATTATTCGGGTAAAGATAACTCCACACTGACGGCCTATTGTCCACAGACAGATGTCGTAGTAATCGGCGGACAATGTCTGTCAGTGAAACTTAAGGCGCGTACGGGCAGACTACAGGTATCTGTAGACATTGCCTGCCGACAACACATGCCAAAACATGTATATAAACTGCCTGCAAGCAACGTCGCTTGTCCACTAGAAGTTTGCCGGGTATCACTGCGTATCGATGAGTCGAAGATGCCTTGGAGATGCAACACACGGATCGTTTAAATCTACCTGTAATCCAATCAAGCTAGCCTAAAAAAAAGACAAATTCAACATTAAATTGTATCGGACATTTTGCTACAACGCTCAACTGATAGAAATCATGCTCAGGAACAAATATATGTCTTTGCTAACTTTCTAAATATATGTAGACGACGTTTTAAATTGCTAGTAGTTGAAACAAACAATATGATATATTTTTGAGTGATCTATAAGGATTTACAGGCCCACTGGGAAATCTTATTAGTGTTCTCTTGCACTATGTATTAAAGCGCATCAACACCGATAGAAGCACTGTACACGCGATATCGTCGCGTCGTGTCTCCTGAAAATCGCCGATAAGTCGCTCGAAACTTTACTGGAAACATTTCTCCATGTTCTACTGACAATCACATAGCATGTGTCATTGCTGGAATTTGATAAATTTGGTTGAGAACACGAAAGAATTTTCCGTTTACAGCAAAGCAAGGGACTATCGAGTTGGAACAATTCGTGTTTGAAAATAGCGTTCTATGCTAAAATAGCGGTGGAAATTATACTACATGTAAAAGTGAGTCATAAAAACAAATACAATTTTCTTATTTTCTATCTTTTTTACTTTTATCGCAAGTTTGATTTCTATACATATAACTGTTTTCAATTTAAGGAGGAACTTATTTTCTTAAGGGCTTTTCATACAAATTTGAAAAATAACTGTTGTTTTTGATCCCTTATCTCTATCTTTATCCTTCTATTTTTGTGAGACTGTATCGGTTATTTATTCTTAATATTTACAATCCGAAGTCTAATTTATGTGCCGTATTAATTTTCTGTGAATAATTTAGAGATATGTGAAATCTTGCTATATATATATATATATATATATATATATATATATATATATATATATATATATATATATATATATATATACTGTTTGGTACCTATTAGAAGTGCGTTCGATCTAATGTGGAAAATTCTTAATTTTAATAAAATAGTTTCAAATTGCTAAGGCTGGGGCAAACTAAGAAGTTTCTGGAATATACAGGGTAGTAAGTCGCTTCGCAGATATGTGTACATCGGGACAATATGTTACATATGTAATCCCTTACACAGTTTCGTATTATCTTGTAAAATAATCATTCTTCTTTTAATATCGGTTGGTTTTTATATTTTTATTTCATTTATCTCATAGATTATAATTCCTTTAGGAAATTTTTGCAAAAATTTTCGCGCGTATTCCAAGTTGGCCCGTTGACTAGTTGGCAAAAAGAATTCCGCCGGCAGACGTATGCCGATGCCGTAAATCATTTCGGCCGCCGTTGCGTTTAGGTCCTCCTTTATCGCGGTTCTTATACCTAATAAGACGATCGGGAGAATTCCGACCCAGTTGCTCGTGTCGTGGCATTTGATCACCGCCTTTAATTGTCTGTGTAGGCGTTCTACCATCCCGTTAGACGCTGGATGGTAGGCCGTTGTACGCAAATGTTTGACGCCGAGCAACCGGCATAATTCCTCGAATAAACGCGATTCGAATTGACGTCCTTGATCAGTCGTAATTTTCAAGGGTACGCCGAAACGAGATATCCAGGTAGAAAGGAGGGCCGAAGCCACGGTTGACGCTTCCATATCGGCGATAGGTATGGCTTCAGGCCAACACGAAAAACGATCGATACACGTAAGGCAATAACGGTATCCTTGCGAATATTGCATTGTGATGATATCTACGTGTATATGCTCGAACCGGCCCGCTAGCGTTCCGAACGTTCCGACGGGCGAGGATACGTGTCTGGTGACTTTGTTGCGCTGACACGGTATGCATTGTCGTGTCCACGTTCGGCAATCTTTATTTACCGACGGCCAGACGAAGCGCGTCGCTACCAATTTTCGCGTAGCTCGCATCCCCGGGTGGGAAAGTCCATGTAGCGCTTGGAATACGGTGCGGCGTAACGGTTCCAGTACGTACGGTCGCACGGTCTCGGTTTTAATATCGCAGTATAACTCGACGTTGTGATCGGGAAATCGTACTTTTCTCAGCTGCAACGCGCTCGAGCCAGCGTTGATAATTTTGCGTAGCTCGCTATCCTTTTCTTGCGCTGCAGCTAGCGTATGGTGATCTATTGGTTTTCCGATCGCTTCGATGCGAGATAGAGTATCGGCTACGTTATTTTCTACCCCTTTTATGTGACGGATATCCGTCGTAAACTGTCCGACGTAGTCCAGATGTCGAAACTGTCTCGGCGAACACTTATCGAGGTTCTACAAACATTGTGGCCTTTTTCCTACTTAGTTCGGTAATTTTCAATTTTAAGGTGTTGAACAATTTCGTTTCGTTGTAATTTAAGATTTGTTAACGAGCACTTTTCACAAACTGACCGCTGTTACTTGTCTTTGGATCGTTGTTTTGTGAATACGGTGAATGTAGGAATAAGAAAGAAGAGAAGCAATTGAGATACAACGAGATACCTTACAGATTTTATATCTAGACAAATAAAGTCAAAAGAAATATAATTTAACCAGTGTCTGGATCCATTTGGACTAGTCAGCAAATAACGGAAGTTGTTTAACTTAGTGTCATAAGAAGCCAAGGTATCTCTAAACGACGGATTTAGTATCAACATTCATTGTAACTTCAAAGAATTGTGTCGGACTTAGGCATGGTCTTCTGTGCAGTTGACCGAACGTTGCGCATTTCCAGAGTTTAGCTATCGTCCAATATCATTTTGATCGTGAGATTCTCGAAAATCCAATTAAATCGTTTTATAACAATGAAATAAAAAATATGAAAACTTCGTTTTTCTTATTTTGGCAATTTATGAGTAATTGCGTTATCGCTGGAGCAGACAAAGAAAACACCGGAAACTACTTGCAGTGATCAGTTCCGCGAAGTAGTGGGGATAACTCGTATCCGCTTAAAATTTGAAGAGACAAATTTTCGACTCTCTGAGCGACGTTTATTTCGTCAGGACTATCAATTGTCGTTTGAACGTTGTGTTTCGATCGTTCGCGGAGAGACGCGATCGCGAGATAGCACGTCAACGAGAGTTGTAAGTTCCCGTTACGATTAAATAATCGACGCCACGAACTGATCGATTCCCTTATTTCGATTAGGATAATAAGGGTAGTTCAATGAATTCCACAGAATTAACACAAATAAATTAACGTTTATTTTAACAAATTATCAACTAGGAAGACATAAAGAGAACAACAAAAAGAAATGTAACTGCGTTTTGCTTGATAAGTAATGCGCGATATAAGAGATGTGTTGACGGTTCGGCTTCTCGAAAAGTTCTGCACGCCTTTCGATTTTTTCCGTTTTTTCTGGAAGGCGACCCCCACTACGTTCGGATCACGCCACATTCTTTTACGCGAGGTAAAATAACGGCCACGAATCGACGTTTCTGGAGGTCGCCCTGCTTAATGAACCATGCGCTTGCCACTACAATGTTTGTTTGCCGGGCAGCCGCGACGATCCGTCTGCGACATTATAGTGCCGCGATCGACAGTTAAGAATATGATCTATGGTAAGCCGCATGGCGTAACACGTTGCATTAATTTCTCTAATGTAATTTCGCGTACCTTTAACTGTAACTCAGTTCTTTCGGTACTTAACGAGAGAGCCGAAAATTTCGTCGTTTTAAAGTTTGACGATCTCGATAATTGTTAATTGTGTAATTTCGTGCTCCTGATAAGGATCGATAACTTACAATTAATATGCATAAAAATAATTACAAATATTGTTAAATATGCCCGCCTTGATATTCAGTACATTTATTATTTCTTCGTAACATGTTTTTAAAGACGCTTAATAATATCTCTTCACTTATTTGTGACACTCGCCTTTCGATATTCTCCTCAGCGGTTTCGATTTGTACACATCAGTCTCTAACATCCCACAGAGAAAGAAGATTATTCTATTCTCTCCGTTTATTACGCCCCAAGGCTTACTATAGGCCGTGTTCCTAACCGTCGCAAACAGATCGTCTTACATGACCGTCGAGATATACACAAAGTAGCGATAAACGCATAGTTGTCGTCAAGCAGCGAGTTCCAGAAACATCTATTCGCCTTCGGTGCGTTATTTTATCCGCATAAAGAAAGAAGCTGGTATACGTGATCATAGGCGCGAACGGTGGCGTGATCCGAGCGTAGTGGGGGTCGTATCTCAGAGAAGACAACGAAAAGGATCGAAGAGTAATCGGTCCCTTCTGAAGAGTCAAACGTTATAAATTGCTTAGTCTAACGAATTCATTGAGAGATATCGCAATGTCGGGTTGAATTCCTATAACATATCAACTGTATTTATCGCTAAATAATTTGTGACGTTCTTATTATTACATTCATTATTTTTAAATATACAAGCTATATTAACCTGTTAATACAGTGTTAAATTCATTGAACCACCCCTATTATCGTAACAGAAATCAGGGGATCGATCAGTTCGTGGCGTCGGTTATCTAATTGCAACGGGAATTTACTACTCCCGTTGACGTGCTTTCTCGCGATCGCGTCTCTCCGCGAATGCTCGAATAAACACGGATTGCTTTTTAACTAAACGTATTCATACCCTGTTTTCTCAAAATCGAAAGCTTAAAACATCCGTTCTTACTGATGTTATTTCAATTATATTTATATCGCGTTATTTCGATTATCTAATATATTTTTTACTTTTTTCATGTAAAATCATCATTTTACCAATTGTACCATAATTATTAGGAAGCTCTGTTAGAATTTAATCTTGGAATTAAGATTAATAATCTGTGGAAGACACAATGTTTGTGTTGAAACAATATAATGTGATATTTATTAAACAATTATTACAGGAATTATAAGTGTGTGTGTTCTGGAATGTAGACAGTTGGCTAGTTATTCACAGACTGACTGGCTTAGTGACCCATGGCCCTTGAAAAGGTTTTGAACCCCACTCTCTATGCAGTAATGAGTGTGACCTGTGTGGGTGTCTGTGTGGCGTCACATGTGCCACAGAACCTTCTAGTAGCTTCTCGACGTGCCCATCGGGAATGTTCCATCCATATTCCTACGCTTCTTCCGCCGAATTCTCGAAAGAGCATGCACGTGCTAGCCGCCGTGGTACATCTCACGAACGCACGCTAATGAGGATATCGCTGAACAACGAAGGAAAGAATCCGTTCGATCAATCACCTCATCTGTATGCGATTAATATCGTTGTATTCCAACAAACTCTGAACAATAACTTAAACACGAAACTGTAATTTGTGTCTTTATAATTTGCAACGTTGTTAAAATTTTGTATCTCCCTTTGCAAATGCAAATAATTTAAATGAAAAAATACATGGTTTTTAAATCGTTTCTCTTATATTCGTAGTAATAATTTCGTTCTACAGTGAATGCATTTATTATTCAACGACGTGATTTTCGGTTGTTTATTGGAAAGTTATAATGCTGCTGATCTATAGAATTAGTACTGACTGTTATAGTAATATGCACAGCGAGTCATTTGTAATAAATTGTAATTACTTGTAATGTATATCGATTGTAATTACTCGTAAACCACTCAATTCATAAATGCATACATATGTGGCCGCACTCGACAGCACAAATACGACAACTCGACACTAACTAATACCAGACAACGGCAGCGCAGTGGTTAGCGCCTCAAGTTACGAACGTTCGGGATCTGGGTTCTTAAATCCCGGCGACCGTAGTCCGATTTTTCTTCCACGATTCTTAAATGAAAAGAAAATACAGCAGTACCCTAGCAGCGACATCTACAGCCAGCGGTAGATTTTTCTTCATCGCCCGCGATGCTCGCCGCCGCGAGCTATCTCTCTAGTAAGGAGAACCATAGCACTATCTTCTAGGGCATCGTCAAAGGCACGCGGACTACTTCACTGGTCGTAACTGTTTTATTCTTGTTCGACATATCGTTAGCGCGCCCGGAATCACGATCATTGAAATCTCATTAGCTCGATCACGTCGGGGTCACTTACACCTCACATATTTCAAATAAAATCTGCATAATTCTGAAGGAAACACAACTACATTTGGGTTATCTTGTTTTCACAGAAACCTGAGAATTGCTCAGAGTATTTTAATAAAATATTCAACTACTTTAAAACGCAAAAAATAGTTTATTGTATGGAATATATAGAGTGGTTCACGCAATTGTTTCGGCATAATTGGAAAATTCGAAATGTGTAGCTTTAAAAATATTGCAGAGGAAAAATCGGATTCGTCGAGGACAACCTTCGTTCAGAAAGTAAGGGAAATTGGCATTGCTGTTAATTGGTCAATTTGTATATCGGTGGTTAGAAAAGGATGCTAGCCGCTCTCGAGAGAAAGTCTCTAGTGGGAGACGTCGTTCGTTAAAAAATAGGCGTTTCGACCGTTCGCGGAGAGACGCGATCGCGAGATAGCACGTCAACGAGAGTTGTAAGTTCCCGTTACGATTAAATAATCGACGCCACGAACTGATCGATCCCCTTATTTCGATTATGATAATAAGGGTAGTTCAATGAAATTCCACAGAATTAACACAAATAAATTAATGTTTATTTCAACAACTTATTAACTAGAAAGATATAAAAGGAACAAAAAAAATGTAACTGCGTTTTGGTTGATAAGTAATGCGCGACATACCACATGTGTTGACGGTTCGACTTCTCGAAAAGTTCTGAACGCCTTTCGATTTTTTTCGTTTTTTCTGGAAGGCGACCCCCACTACGTTCGGATCACGCCACATTCTTTTACTGCGAGGTAAAATACGGGCCACGAGTCGACGTTTCTGGAAGTCGCCCTGCTTAATGAACCACGCGCTTGCCACTACAATGTTTGTTTGCCGGGCAGACGCGACGATCCGTCTGCGACATTATAGTGGCGCTATCGATAGTTAAGAATATGACCTATGGTAAGCCGCATGGCGTAACATTCTCCCCCCGTTGAGAGGGTACCGATCAAACTAGCGAGGTGTGGTTGAAGTTCCCATCTTATTTCGTCTCGGTGGCTAGTTGTTCGGGTTTCTCGAGATCGGGTTGAATTGGCAGTGGGACAAGCCTTTTGACGCCCCGATCCAAAATGCTCTTTGCCGTCTGAACTGTAGCTGTCCGAATGACACCATCGGCGCCTGGATGAACCTTGATAACTCGGCCCAGAGGCCAATGCATGGAGGGAACGTTGTCCTATCTGAGGATGACGATTGTGCCCTTTTGGATGCTGTGTCCACCCTTGCTCCATTTATTGCGGTTGGTTAGCTCGTTCAAATACTCCTTATGCCAGCGGTTCCAAAAATGTTGTTTAAGCTGTTGGATATGCTGCCATTTGGAGAGTCGGTTCGATGGAATGTCTCTGAAATCTCGATCACGTAAGCACATTAATGAATCGCCAATGAGGAAATGTCCGGGAGTGAGGGCTAGGAGATCATTTGGATCGGTGGAGATAGGAGTTAGCGGGCGGGAATTGAGGACTGCTTCTATTTCTATGATAAGAGTATTACGGTGTTAAGCTCATATGTTTCTGTTTCTCCACTCGCGCTGCGCCATAATATCCTTTGATATTTCCGATCCTCTGGTCGTACGAGGAATTGCCGATACATTTTCTCGATGTCGCCAGTGAGTACGTGCTGATGAGCGCGGAATCTAATTAATATACAAAATAAATTGTGAATTGATTCGAGAATATAGGATTTCCCCATTTTCATGATTATCGTGATTTTTGTATAAATATATTTTTTAACATACTAATAATTAGGTACTTATAAATTAGTATTATCAATTATTTTGCATTTATAATTCCGCCTCTAGTATAAGTATTAATTGAAAACTAACTTTATGTTTCAAAAAGTACTAGCAAAGTCGTTGAGTAACAAGCCACTGATGCTAACACAAATAGCATTGTCGTAATTAAATATTTCTAAATATTCATTTTTCATTTTGGACCTGTAGAAACAATTTATTATATATACTATTAGCTAAGTAATTGCATATTTAATTAAGTCGAAATATAAAACTTAGTTATTTTAATAATTTAAAAATAAAAAACTGACAAACATTTCAATTTAATTTATGGTTGGAACAAAAGACAGTTATTTTTCATTAATTGAAATATTGCAATGCAGAGTACTTTCCAAAATACGCCGAGAGTATTCCTGATGGTGAAACGAGCGTTGCTTCATCGAACGCAGCTAAAGAAAACAACATCTATGTAGTTGGTGGTACGATGCCTGAAATAGAGGGCGATAAATTGTACAATACCTGTACTATTTGGGGTCCCGATGGAACTTTAATAGCAAGACACCGAAAGGTAAGTAATATATTCCTTTATGGCTTTGAATTTGAAAATATCGGGGTGAAGAAAGTGACTCTATCTAGGAATAATTTAGGAATATACATATGTACATACGTATACTATAACCAATTCTATAATTTACGGTTTATAAAATACGTTATGATACGGGAAACGCCCATTTTTGTTGTAATGTGTTTGTTGTTGTATAAATTTTTCACATACGAAAATACTTATTTTTTCTCCTTTTTAAACATTATTAAATGATAAGATTTTTTAATAAAAGAAAGTGATAAAAACGCTGTCAGTTATTAAATAAAAAATAATTAAAGTTTAGGAGTTGGTAACTTTGATATTAATTTACAAAAGTTGCAGCAATAGAATTAGCGATTACATTTTTATGTTATTAGGTACATCTATTCGTGTTAAGGAAATTCGAGGATTTGGGAATACAAATAATTGACTATATTTCCCACACAACAGTTATACATCTATATTACACTCTGAAGAACGTCTTGCACGCACGCTTGTCGCCAACCGACTATCCTAGATTCTTCTAACATCTGGCAACAGTCTTTTGTCTCAACTAAGACCTTGACGCCCTCTGACCCTTACACACACACTCTCATGTACAGTGTAAATGTACCACTTCCCTAACAATTTTTATGATTAGATTTAAATTATTAATATTTGTATTTTTAGTAATATTAATTAGTTCTTTTATTTTATTATATAGAATTAGATATATAAATTTAAATAATAAATATTTAATTAATCGTTTTTATTATTTAATATTAATGTTTTTAATATCAATAATTTTTTAAATTTTGAGACCTAATATATTAACTTTATTATTAGGATGAGATAGTCTGGGTTTAATTTCTTATTGTTTAATTATTTATTATCAAAAATTTTTATCATTTAATTCAGGAATAATTATAGTAATTTTAAATCGTGTAGGAGATTCTAGTTTATTAATAATTATTTCTTTTTTAGTAATTTTTGGTACATGAAATTTAATTTTATATAAAATAGATTTATTAATTTTATTAATGTTCTTTTTAATAGTATTTACAAAAAGTGCACAATTAATATTTATGATGTGATTACCAGCTGCAATAATTACTCCTACTTCTGTGTCTTCATTAGTTCATTCATCAACTTTAGTTACTGCTGGAATTTATTTATTAATCAATTATGAGATAATAATTGATTTTAAATATAAAAGATTTATTTTAATAATTTCAAGAATAACAATATTAGTTTCAGGAGTTATAGCTAATTTTGAAATAGATTTTAAAAAGATTATTGCTTTATCAACATTAAGTCAATTAGGTCTTATAATAAGAATTTATTCTTTAGGAATAACAGATTTAACATTTTTATCATTGTAATACAATACAATAATTCGCGAACAGATCACTCGTTAATTGCTTTTAAAAGAATTACCACGGAAGCTTCCTAACACGCTACCCGGGGGCCAGGGATTTATTTCGTCGATAAGTTAGGTTATTAAACTTATGTTCTTTCATTGAAGACATCGATGGACGCTGTGTTCCAGAAATAGCCAATCACACTTGGCGAAGCATAATAGTAATTTACAATAACAAATACTTAAGAATGCCTAATTTTGTTAAACATAGGGTTCAATTTACAATTATGTAAATATTACTTCTTGAAAGTAACTTCTTAATCAATTTTAACAAATTTTGTAAAATCATGTAATAAACCTTATTATTTATCATACGCGTGTATTAAGCCAATTGCCAACCGAACATATTCAAACTGTATTTTTTTCAAAACGGGACCTTAAGCTCAAAAGCTTTATTTCACATATTCGACTTGTTCTTGTATGTGGTATCAGCACCTAGTCGGATGCCCGCGTTATGCAGGACACCCTGATGGCGTTGAACGCAACGATTCAAATTGAACTGAAAAGTCGTTATGTTTTCAGAGGACTTGTGTGTAGAGGATGGTTGATCGTGAGATTTATTAGACAAGATTGCTCGTTGTTGAAACCTTCAAGTATATTTTCAAATGATTAAATAAATAATTATAGATAATGTTCGCAAGGACGGTAGATACTCGTAGATACTGATCCATAACTCTCGTGAACTCTTTACGATTGCGTCCGTTTAAACTGGTATAGTATAAACAGATCGGGCGAGAGTCGGAGAATTCAAATTCGTCTTTGTTCGACGGTTCGACGGTTCGACGGTAACGTAACGGCGACATTGTTTTGCCCGGAGTTTATTTATTAATATATTATGTATGTCCTCACGATCTTGATACTCCGAAGCAAAAAAACAACAACATGATTTGAAATGTTCTCTAGCTCATGTACCGCTACGTGTACTTTCAAGGAGCAAAACTGACACAGTTCCGCTTGTGACGCGAGACGGAGATTATCGTTTCACTTGCTTTAACGCATTTTTGCCATTGAAAGACACTAATTTCTGTGACTTGCTTTATCTCTGTTATAAATCTCTCTTTATATTTAAAATTTTATAGTTTTTGTGCAAACGTAAAAGGTAAGTAAATATTAATAAATATTATAATAATATAATATAATGCTATATAACAATATTAATAAATACTTCGCTATTTACTTATTTTATTTCCATTAAGGTATATTGTATTTTTCATTGCATTACTTTCATTTTTATTTAGTGTAATAATAAACGCATACGTTAATATTCATTGGCATTAGTGTAATTGTAAGCTTCACTGTAAATTTAATAAAATTTATAAGAACGGAATTATTAAAAGGGTATATATGTGTAATTAAACTAGATTCTATTCTCAATGTTACTTCATTATTTTATTATTGTTTCATATATATATTTTTTTTTAATTTACATGTGCTTCTAAGTTAATAGAACTAAACACATGTGTATGTATTAATTGCTATATAGGTCATAATTTCAACCATAATATTAAATTATGGTATGTATTATTAAAAAGTATAGTTTAATGTATATATTAAATATATATCATTTATTCGTAGATTTTAAATATGGATACTGGATCAAAGAAGGAGATTAAAGAAATGATTACCAAAGATATATCGAATATACATAATTACTTTCATTTCGAACTTTTTTAGTCTTATTGTTACGTCGATTCTTATATTTCAAGATCTAGTCTTGTATGTACGCTGGGGAGCGCTTTTATTTATTGATTCAACAAAGAATATCGTTGTAGGTGTCATACATGCGAGTAAAAGTAACGAAGTACGAGCAGTTTCACTGTAACATACTTCCTGATAATTTCTCGTTATTTATACCATAAGAAAGTATCAAAGAGGAACTCTTATCTCGAACGTGGATCTATTTGTCGATAATGCATGCGTGTAATACTCGAGTGTCGTTCATACAGCGTAAATATACGTGCAGATACGTAAACCTTTTATGATTTTTGTATCAAAGGCAGACCTGCTATAATACTCGCAAGTGAAATATAATTCTACGAAAGAAAATGGAGCAAAAGAGTTTCGTTGGTAATATATTCTTCCTTTTTCATCACAAGTTTCCTCTTTGTTGTGCTTCTGTTACATTATAATCCTGTTAGATTTACGCGCGTAAAATTTCACTTTGTTGCACTATATATCTCATCATCGCCATCTGCCGAACACCTGTGAGAAACGCGGTTTACTTTGTCTCAAAGCGAGCAAACGTCTAATTTCACAAATTGGATTTTCATCAACAGCGAGAAGGGCATATGCGATGTAAAGGAGGCTGTAAGGGTGTCCTAGGGCTTACGGTGGTTGTCACGATGCCGGAAGTGGCGCCGAGCAGACACGTCAAGGGAGAATCAGAATCGCTATTGGCAAAAACCATCACGAACATTTGTCCTTCGCGCCACCAAAATTCTATCTTCTGAGATATTTTTCGCGTTTCCGAGGTCATCGCCACTCTCCTTAACTTTGCCTTACGATGTATAATATCTCGATGTTACGGTAGTTAGAAATTTGTATCAATTTGGAGAACCTTGCAAAAGTACGCAAATCTGCTACGATAGTCGGATAGAGAGTATCGGCAGAGATCTGTTCCTTTATCGTGAAACTCTCTCGGACAACTTAGATGCTACCAGATATCGATTCTCGCATCCAACCATTTCGTAATAAACGTAGATCACCCAAGAAATTTCTCAATTGTCATCCGTTAATTTCGCGCAACTTTTGCTTTATTTTAGCTACGTGGGAACCTATTAGTGCGCAAATGTTACCCCGAAAATGTTACTCCTCTGTGCCAAATATCGTTCACGTGTATAATCAAAGTTGCATAAAACCGCGTACAATTGCATCAGGAAATTTCTAATAATTTGCTCGTCTCGCAGGACGAAAACAGGCTCACGAAGGATCCCTCTGTTCTGGCTATCGAATGTACCGCAAGCACGTAGTTTCAAGTGTCCGTTCTCTAGAAAATTCGAAACAATTTATGGTCGATGGTCGAGTGAACGGTGCAACGGTCGAGTCGGAAAGATCAGAAAGACAAATCGTCATAGTTCGAACAGACCGGGAAGCAGAAACGCACTTCCATGATCATTTGTATCGTTGCTCGATCTGTTGCTGCGCAATGACCGAGCAAGCTGTTGATTTTTCTTTTTCTGCGATGCTACTATACTCTACACTCTATGCTTTATACCGTTCTTTTGCCCGCTATTTACCTTGTACGCGAACTTTTTATCGCTAGTGGATTGCAAAAATCCTTTTTTATCACGAATTTTACGTGACAATGCGTAGGTCAAGGTGGACGTAAGACAAAGGAAGGTGTAGATAAATAAGACAGGGTGTATTTAAAAATAATAAGTTATTTATTACAGTTTATTTAATATGTATACAGGCTATTCGTATTATAGCAGCGATAGCTAGTGTTAAATTAACAATGACAGTTTCTATCGTAGTTAATATTATATTGGTTATTGGCCATGACGAAGGCGAATTTTGATAGCCCTGGTCGAGGTCGGTGGTCTGGATCTATAACAAATAATACTATATTAATATAGCAAAGAAATGTCGTAAATATCGATATCATTTGCAAGGCGATTCTTTTTGGCCATAGTGAAATTATGTTGATCAGTTTGTGGATATTAGGTTGAAATTAGATAATAAAGTTATAGATTTACCCGTTTTAAGGGATTGTTCAGGCGCCGTTAATTCACTGGATATGTCGCCCTGAAGCAGGATGTTTAAATTTTGGATCATATATTGTACTGATAGGAAGTATTTTATCGATACAATTATGAGTTTATTTGATTAAAATATCTAACGTAGTGTCTAGTCACCAAACGAATTAGTAGATCAGCCGTGAACAATGGCAGTAATTTGTATAATAACAAAGGATAAGCCAAATATAGCAGAATGACTCATCGGCTAGCGGGAGGTTGTGCCTAATTATCAAAAGCGAAAGAAATATGAAAGATCCTAGTTTGTAGGACTTGTTGACAATCAATGTCAACAATTTTTTCGTTTGGTCCATAGAATGTTTTGAGTGGGCTGTATTTCGACACACGACAAAATTGATAACGTAAATAAATCTTATATATGTGTTTCAAGAAATGATAGCTTGCTTGTGAGCGGTATCTTTAGACAGGTTGTTGAAAACTGGATGTTAATTCGGATTTTATATTTTCAATAACTTCGCATGAGTATTTTAGTCAAATCTAGCACGAATCGAACAGGTGAAAACAATCTATACGGCGTTCGTGCTGAGGTGGTATGGTGATAGGTGCGTAAGGAACTACTCTTGGTGTTTTTAACGAACAATAGTTTATTTAGAACTAATCAACAATCAGAGTTAACAATTAACAATTAACAATTACACTTAACAGACAATTGGTAACAACTAACAAATAACGATAGACACCGAGAGATCATTCGACGCGTTGCTATGCAAATAATACCGAGGAGTTACACATTTAATGGCGTAAGACAGACTGCCTGTGCTTTTGTTTCGGATCGCGCAGATTCTTCCCTTCGTAGCCCATCGATATCGTAGCCCAGTGCTGGCACGTGTATGCTCTTCCGAGAATTCGGCGGAAAGAGTGTGGAGATATCGATGGTACATTGGGCACGTCGGTGTTGCGCTTTGGCGGCGTCGCGCTTTGCATCCGGAGCCGTTGAAAAGTTCCGTGGCCCGTGCCGCCACAGTGCTTGGCAGGCTTTTATTTTGTTTACCTAGTGGATCGGTATGATAGAGTTCGAGACATGTGGAAAGTACGGCTTCCAGGCAAGCAGGGGCTGATTCAGCGCATTAAAATAAGAAGAAAATTTCGTATAAACGTTTTCGAGTAGACGCTTGCTTTGTGTCACAGTACTTTCTTACCTATCTTTAGAGAAATTACTCGAATCGACCAGTTCCAGTTTCTACGGAAACGCGAATGCGTCGCGTCATAGATCGTCCATCTTGTTCGAACAGCTTACACGAATTTGTCGAAAATTTTGATCGTCACGTCAACTAACGTTTTATAAGTAAGAGATTTTAAACGCGCCCGTATTTAATAATCGAACGGATTCGGATCCGAAGAGCGTATTGGTCCGGAAATAAGGCCAACACGATTTATCTATTTTCCAAGAAATCGTTCATCTGTGTAATGTTTAGCATCGCAAAACAAGCTATAAGCGGAACGTATGGTCATATTAGGCATATTATGTTATATAAAATTTTCTTCTTATTTCAGTATTCAGAATCAACCTCTGCCATATTTTCCACGTGTTCTGATTCACCTTGTATAATATATAAGAATGATAATTGCAAATATATTTGTATAATAACTCTATGACAAGCGCTTAATAATACATACAGTGAACTTGTAGAGAGTAACGTTTGCTGACTGTCGGAGGCACATTGTTGCTGTCTATGCAAAGACAAGTGCCCATTTCTTGTCGAAGAACTCCAGTCAATTCTAGCGTTTCACCCACATAAGTTTTCAACGCTGAAACATGAAAATATATAGTCGTTATTTTTTAGCTTTGCCTCTATTTGATCTTCATCTTATCTGCTTACGCGCTTAATAATAGAACTAGGTTTGGTCTACGTAAAAAGTAACTTCTTTTTATTAAGACTCATATTTATTAAGATTTAATAAGATACAATTTATTAAGATACATGTAACGAAAGGCAGGAAGTAGTAACATTTTACGTGAATTTGCATGGATCGAATATGCTGATGTGCTTACGAATAAGAGAGTATTGATCGATAATTATTAAAGCCAATTGTTTGTGACATGGGAATAAGCAAAAGTCATTTTTAAGTTTAAAGATCTTTAGTTTAGTATTGAAATGTGTTTAATGTATTTTAGCAAAAGTAGATAAAATAGGAATATTAAAAAGTTGTGTTTGGAAGACAAAATTTGACAAAAATGATGCATATACAAATGCTATCTGTGGTCATTAATATATTTTTTCGTTATCGACAGAACATTTTCCCTTGATTTTATTGACATACTGGATTAATCACTTCTTTAAGTTACTCGTTCTTGAAACAACATCAAAATCGTATATTGTTTCGTGCTAAAAAATCTACTAAATCCATTGACAGTGAAACGATATTTCGTATACGGTTCTTACAAGAATTATTATTATTTAAGACTTAGGAAAACGTATATACAGTAGCCACGCACACTGTGCGTATTTCTGGCGCGCGTTTCCGTTCAGTGACAGTACTTCGGCGGACTGGATTGCCGAAGCGAAAGGGTTAAAAAAATGCGATAAAATCACATGTAGCTCTCTATTTGTCTAGTCGCTTTTGTAGCAATATCACTATGTCCTCTGACATACTTGAGGTTTCTTACAATTCACAAATTAAATGAACAACTGTGCAAGCGAAATCGCTGCTGTAGAATCCCCGCTTCTGTAGAATCAGTCGTATGGATTTCAAAATTTAGTGTGTCGCCGGGATTAGCGTTATCCAAAGTACGCCACAGGAATAGAACATAAAGATATTTCTCAAAATTTGTTATTGCTGGTATGATATTGCTGAAATACAAGGCTGCAGTTTCTTAATGTCGTCAAAACATTCAGTTCTTTTTTGGTCAGTCACTTTTCGCGTGTGTCACGACCGGCATACTTCAAATCCGACGGACTGACGATAGAGATAAAGCACTCGGCGACAATGTATATCGCCGAAGTGCCTAATGAACCATCAACATCCCAACGGTCCTTCCACCGAAGGTTCTAGAAGAAAGAGCACGTGGCAACGATCGCGGACGCCTAGCAAATGCATGGACGGTGGGGATGTTGAGGGATGACAAAAGAAAGTAATCGGATCCGATCGAAAGTAAAATCATAAGAGTCAGTCTTAGAAAGTCACGCCTAGAGTTCGGAAGTAGATTGTAAAGTGTATTGATGTTAGAAAAAAATAAAGTTTTCTTTTTTTATTTTTTACCTCAAATTCCTTTTTTATTTTGTTATTTTACGTGACACATACATCGACACTCTGTGTTACCACAGATTTTATACGAAATAGTGAAATTGGAAATTGAATACTGTATTCAGAGTTAAAATATAATGCTATATGGAAATGAAATAGCACTTCAAAAACTTGATAGATTTCGTTAATAAAATAAAGCAAAATAAATCTTTAATTCACTCACTACGAATTTATGGTATTAATTAAAATCAATGAATGTAGAGTTACTTCCGATTAAGGGTACAACTGTTATAAATTAAGAGCATAATTACATTGAATTAATGGGAAAATGTTGTTATAAATTATTGGTATAACTGTTAAGAATTAATGATGTAATTGTTTTAGATTAATGGCTTAAATGTTATAAATTAATGGCTTAGAAGGTATAAATGAATAGCTTAAATGTTATAAATTAATAGTTTAAATGTATAAAATAACAGTTTAAATGTTGTACATTATTGGCTTAGATGTTGAAAATTAATAGCTTAAATGTTATAAATTAATGGCTTAAATGTTATAAATTAATAGTTTAAATGTTATAAATTAATGGCTTAAATGTATAAAATAATAGTTCAAGTATTGTAAATTAATGGCTAAGATGTTGTAAATTAATAGCCTAAATGTTATAAATTAATAACTTAAATGTATAAAATAACAGTTCAAATGTTGTAAATTAATGGCTTAGATGTTGTAAATTAATAACTTAAATGTTATAAATTAATAGCACAAATGTTGTTGAGAATTGTGGATCTTTGAAGTCGAAATAATGTTATAAGAACACTAAATTTATACTGAGGATTAATTTTAAAATAGTAATATATTTATTTCATGGACGATTTCTTATATATTCATCGATACACACTTGCACGCGTCTCAGCACTTTCTTCTATACCCGACTGTTAACCGACTGAACAGTTTACATTCATCTGTTTTCGAGACGCCGCGCACACACATACATCCACACGCTGATATTCACATACAAGTATCTCTACTACACATTTAACCCAGTCCAACACAGAAAATTATACATATCTCAACAAATGTTATAAATTAATAGTTTAGACGTTATAAATTAATTGCTTATATGTTATATATTAATGGCTTAAATGTTATAAATTAATAGCTTAAATATTATAAATTAATTTCTCAAGTATTGTAAATTAATGGCTTAGACGTTATAAATTACTAGTTACAATGTTGTTATTTGATATTTTTTTTTATTTACCTTATATTTAAATTCTTCTTGGATGTTCACTGTCCGGAATTTCAGGCACGAAAGAGCTCGCGCGCGACTTCCGCGTTCCTTATATATCTTGACAAGGTGTCGAGATGTCAATAAAACGTTAACGATCTCTTGACATAGCGAAGGACGGGTTTTCCATGATAACAAAATCAAATTGAACAATTTCTTAATTTTTATCGTAAATTGGCGCCTTCGACGATTTAATACGGTATCCATTTTTATCATTTTAATAGTTTCTACAAACTAAGACTAAATTCACACCTCCTTGATACTAGTTTTCGACTATCAATTAGTTTGAACAAAAAGGGGAAGGAGCCTAACGGCAGTCGATGACGTTACTGTGAAATATGTTATGGTATTTAAATAATCAGCCAGATAAAATTCATATTAATCATTATATTATATTATCGATATTCGTTCATTTACTCGTGCTAATTACAAAATAAAATGTTCTCTTTTCTTGAATAACACCTACATCACCGTCTGCGATATTTAAATTTCTTATTTAATGCTTATTTAAAAGTCAGGTACCTTTTTAATTTCTCTCAAGTTAAACGAGTAAATTTACTCGTTATAGTTGTAACATAAAATGGCTATTTTCTTCAATACCACTTGCATCGCTGTACGTGATACAAATATTAATTATGTATCGAATAATATGTACCAATTGGCTGTAATCGCGGTTAGGTATTTCTTCGTTTGATCTATCAAGAGATCTATTAGGCTATTAGCGAAAGACTTATTGATTCCTCCAAGATGTATCTTAACTTAAATCTTAAAGATTAACTAAATGATTATATTTGATTAGTATTCGACAGTGTCTATCATATTCAGCCATCTTCTTTTATAATTGATACTGCTCGGATCAATTATTTTATAATAAATTGCAGATTATGCCACGGTATATTATAAGATATTTGTCTATAGCTCTTTTTTTCTAATTCGTTGATTTTATTATTAGTCTCGTTGGTTTTTCCTGTGAGTATCTGCTGTACGTACATTGCAAATACATAATGGATACGTACATTATATATATATTTTAAAATATAAAAATAAAAAATTAACAATACTATTATAAATATTGCTATTATAATTAATTAATAATAATTTAATTAGATAATTAAATTAAAATAATTTATAAATATTTAACGTAATAAAATAAAATTTTTTAATAAAATTGATAAAAATTGAATTATCTTGTATATAAGTATATATTAATATATAATTATTAGTTTTAAATATATTAATTTTAAAATCTTTATACATATATTTAATTTTATAAAAAAATTAAAATATAAATATAAATATTTTAACTTTAAATTGAAAAAATGCATTATATATAATTAAGTATTTATATATAAAAATTAATATAAATTATAAATATTTTATTATCTTGAGATATATAATTAAATTATTATTAATAATAGGTAATATTAATTTATAATTATTTATTTATATATATATATATACGTCAGGTTTACATTAGAATTAGGGTTAGAGGCGTGAAACGAATCTTCGTTTGGGTTACACGTTGTCGTTATGCAATAGAAAAGACATTGACTAGTGCAAATACGATTACCATAGAACCGGACAAGTAACCGTGGTTATTAGATATTCGAGAGACTAATGACAATGATCCTAGGTTCAATAACGAATCCGCGGACAACGGAACGGTAGTCGTACGCACTCGTAAAAAATCTAAGTCGGATTCTGTGTTAATATTCGCTGACCGTAAGCAGTTAATCCTTTTTTGTCGATGAGACCGCAAGAGAGAGAGACTTTCCGACCCGGTGATACCCCAGAGGAAAAATATGACGGGGTGTGTCTAAGGACACGAGATCATCGGATTCGTCGGGGACATCCTACGTTCGGAAAGTAAGGGAAATTGACGTTGCTGCTAATTGGCCAATCTCCATATCGGTAGTTAGAAAAGGATGCTAGCCGCCCTTGAGGGAGGGTTGCTAGTGGAAAAATAGGTCTCTCCTGTCTTCCCGTAACTGGGACAAAGACTGTGTATCTGTTGAAGGATTTTAGGTAACTAGATATTAGTGTTTATGACGGTCCTCGGGCTAGCCGATCACGTACTGTGGAGACGCGTCGACATCTGGTAAACATCCTGCCCGGAGAATAGGATCTGCGTGTGGCGAGCTACGGGACAGAAACCGTTGGAATGTTTACTGCCATGTGCCGCTACAAATCTTTCTTTTAAGGATAGCTATAGGATTACTTAATGCCTTTGTTAGGTGGAGAGTTCGTCCCGTTGACCGTGTGACACCAATTACCTCTCAGAGAAAAGACATCGACTCCCGACTGTCGGACGCCAACGCTGCGACGCATCTTAGTCCCCATCAGAGATAAGGCCCCAACCCCGACTTTCGGACTCCTTGGAATCCACACCAAACCCCCCAACATCCCCAAGCCAGGGTGTATATAAGCCGAGACTTCACCCAGCCCGGGGAGTTCTCGTTCTAGTTGCTGTTCTTGTACAACACCCCTTTCTCTGTTCAACGTTATTCTACTGTAAGTGCCAAAGTCATAATAAAGTTCGATAAAAGAGAATTAATAGTTGGGCTACGACTCAGCTTTCTTTTCTCTCGCAACCCAAGTACCAACTTTACGTGACATTTTGGCGATCCGTGCCAGGATCCATCAACTTCAAGAAAACGAAATTACGCATTTCGGCATACGTGCATCATTGAAGATTGAGGGATCAGCGGACCTCTGCAGATCAGCTCACTTTGCGTGAAAACGACTTCTACGGAAAGCGGACTACGGTCATCACCAAAATTGAAACTGGTCACGAAAAGAAGAATATTCAGGTAAAGAACTGGATTCTTTTAAATATTATCGTACTCGTCGCAATAGCTTCGCTAGTACAGACTCCAACAACAGTACAATAACCACTATGAGCAAAAAATCAGAAGACACATCTTCTGTTAGCCCTATGGCTACTGGTGTGGATCCAAGTATTCGGGCCATACTAGACGCTATGCAGAAGCAGAACGAAATCAATTTAAGAAAACTGTTAAAGGAGACTATTAAAGCAGCGACTAGTCGGAGTTATCAGGGTAGTTTAGTTTCTAATAATTTGAACAAAAGCTTGGAGAAAACAGACGTTACTGTGGGAAATGAAGAAATGGTTTTGAAAGAATTTTCAAAAGAATTGCAGTCTAATGTAGAAAATTCTTATGAAAAGAAAGTATCAATTGACACCGCTTCACAGGATTATATTTTCATTAAAACAGACTTAATGTTTGATGTCAATAGCTCAACAGAATACCAGAAAGAGTCTGTGAAACGAAGGAAAGAAGATATTGCAGTATTGTATAATGATTTATCACCATCTTCGTCACAAGATACTCAAAATTTACAAGAATGGTTTGACAAAAAAAGTAAAAGTTTAGGAGAAGCAGAAAAAGATCATAACAAGAAGGATAATATTTCAATGAGAAATATTTTGGACGGCGATACAAATAAAGAAAACCAAATTGAAACGAAGGAATTAGAAGCAGTTAGTAAATCAACTGCTGAAAATGATACAAAATCAATAGACAACGTTGAACAAAATATATCGTTAGAATCCATACAAAAAGCAAGAGATAATGCTTACAATAATGAACATTTGCTTATAGAAGAAGACCAAATGATGACAGCGAAAAATGCGTGTGACACTACAGAATCAAAAACTTCAGCAGATCTTATGTCGAGAAATTTAGATGCTAATACACAAGAGAAGTCTTTAGAGAATAAAGATGACAAGAATCCATCTCCATCTATGTTAGATAGTAGTAAACGGAGCAGTCGTTATAATGTTGCTGCAAAGCCTGCTACTTCGCCAAAATTTGAAGAAATTGTTTATAATCAAACCAGACAATCAAACACAAATAAAATTTTGGGAAGCGCTTTAAAGACGAAATTAATCGAAGACAAGTCTGAAATAATTAATAAACAAAAGGCATCGGAAAATGTAGAAAATAAATTTGCCAAAGAAGAAAAAAGAGGTGTTAAACAAAAATCAATTTCAGATAGTGAAACATAGTATATAATTTTATATTTTAAAAATATGAGGCATACTATTTAAGATTGTCATCGATTTAAAATCAAAGTATGAAAAGGATACCCTGGAGAGAGTAAAACACAGAATCATTCCAACTAAACATTCAGATCGTAGCGACACCTAGGTATCGTCTTACAATTAAATCTCGGTCTCGAATGGATTAAAATGAAATACATACTTGCAGCTTCAACATCTTCAATATCGAGGAGATTCAAACTTTACAAATAAATGTAAATTGCGATGTAAAACAAAGCGATGTAAAAAGGGAAAAAGGAGGAAAGAAGGAACAGGGAAGCAAAGAGAAGAAACGAATTTTTCATTTTCTCGAAACTGGATCAAGTTTCAGGAAGACCATCCAAGTAATTGATGTCCTCTGTAATTATTTGTTAATCATGCGCGGAATCAGAACGATTCGACCTCGTTCCAAAGCAAATCGTTACTAGAGTAGAGACGGGAATTAATAATTCGTGTCAATTGTTCGATCGTGTTCACAAATTCAAATGCGGTTGAGTGGCGGAAACCATTTATAACACGTCCCATACAGCGTAGATCGCATACACGTCTTAGGGTGTATTTTTGGTACTTATATATACTCTATATATATTCTTACTCTATATATACTTATATGTACTCTATATATATTCTCTATCTTAGATATACCATAAAATATTTCGTGAAATCGCGTATTCGTGTCTAATGTCAGGGATTCTCTTTCCATAAGTCTGCGTTCTCTATATTATCTTTCTTCCTTATCAGTAGGCATTCTCACAATTTGATTAATACTGCTCGTACAGGAATGTTAGGTTTTTGACGTTGTAAAATTTCACGTGAAATAATAATGCCTATATATCGACTAATTTATCAATTAATTAAATCCGTGTATATCAAGTTTTCTATAATTTAGTACTTTCGTGTAACTACAGAAATTTGATGCAATATAAAACTTGATTAAAACAGCGATTCATTAGGAAACGAGAATAATGATGCAAATATTTTTTGTAGCCATTATATAGGATTTCGATCGCATAATTAATCAGTATCAACTTACCAGTCTTTAACGGAAGAACAGAAAGAAGGGCAGGCGGTACACAGACCGCAATCATGATCATTTTCATGTAGACTGTCAGACTGCCGTACATCTTCGTTGGTCGTTAGAAGTAGCGACGAGAAGCGTAAAAGAAGTGCACTAGCCAGAAGTATCTGCGACAGAAATCAGAATACACTCGTTTTCGCATGGTTGGATCAATTTCGCGTGGGACTAACCTGATTGAACCTAACGCGGGATAATTGCTCAACTCACGACCTTAACCAGCCCGCTTGATTCTCTGTAAATGCTTGAAATTGACGCTTGGATTCTTTCCAGATTAACTAGCTTTGCCCCTCCCTCCCTTTATCTATTTTCTTAGATCGACTTAGAATGGATCGAACAAAGGCACAAAAGAATTCGAAGAAAACAACAACTTATTATCCAAATTGTTCATCGAGGGTAATCAATGCTGTATACTTCCTAGAATTAGGATGAATAGGGATTTGGAGAAACCCACCGGCCGTGTCCAGAATAATAAAATATCTCGCTTTTGCAATCTCGCGACTCGATCCGCAATGAGGGGTAAAGGATACCAATCCGCGACCGTATATTTATTTAGTTCTCGAAAATCTGCCTATCATCTATCTGAACCATTGTTCGTCTTCACGAGTAACACGGGGCTCGCGAACGGTGAATTACTAGGCTTTATGATTTTTGGCTGTAATTAAGTCGCTTGTTCTATCACGTACTACTCTGCGCTCGCGAAGTCTATTAGGACTCCTTGTACGGCGATGTTAGGATCAATTAATTGTACTTCTAACTGTCCTGTATTTTTTTTGTACAAGTACGTAGGGAACCCGTAACGGATGAATCTCTGAATTTTTGAAAAGAAAGATTAATCGACTTTTATCACTACCACGTACCTCATTGTCAACTTCATTGACGTCGATCTCGTTTTCAGCGTTTTACACATAGCGAGGCTAGTTTGTGTAATATTACGTCAAGATCTTGGCTTAAAATTTGACGAGCAATCGCGATATCGTATTTTTAAATAACTATCAGCCAGGACATGAAAAATTTATCTCTAACCACTAACACCTGCAACGGACAAGATTTGAGCGATACGTTTAGTACCAACATCTCTTATTCCTCGCATTACTACTATATCAATCGTTCTTTTGCCAGAAATTCTCATGACTACGGATTCTTTAATTAGCGAACACTCGGCTCCGAAATCGGGGTAAAATGGAAACGACTCACCCGGATGGCTTGATCTACCAGTTAGCGCGTCCACTACGTAGAAGTCGATTCGACACTCGGTATTGAAATTATATTCAGGGCACTGCTTTGTAAAGGATTTTCCTCCATAATCAGATTGGTAGCTGCGCACCATGCAGCGGAGTCGAAAAATTGTTAGATTCCACACTCGATTTTTTGCACTAGCGACGGAATTAACTCGCGCACGATGGTCGTAAGCTCTTGCACTGTTATAACCGGCACTGATCCCACTTCTGATGTCGGGTTTACATTAGAATTAGGGTTAGGGGCGTGAAACAAATCTTCGTTTGGGTTACACGTTGTCGTTATGCAATAGAGAAGACATTGACTAGTGTAAATACGATTATTATAAAACCGGACAAGTAACCGTGGTAGTTAGGTACTCGAGAAACTAATGACAATGATCCTAAGTTCAATAACGAATCCGCGGTCGACGGAATGATAGATGAACGTACTCACAAAATCTATGTCGGACGCGTAATGTTCACTGGTCGTAAAGAGTTACTCCTTTCATCAATGAGATCGCGAGCGAGAATGCCTTTCCCGTCCCGATGATGCCACAGAGGAAAACTATAATGGGGTGTGTCTAAGGACACGAGATCATCGGATTCGTCGAGGAAAGCCTTCGTTTAGGAAGTAAGGGAAATTGACGTTGCTGCTAACTGGTCAATCTCCATATCGGTGGTTAGAAAAAGATGCTAGCCGCCCTCGAGGGAAAGTTGCTAGTGGGAGACGCCGCTCGTTGAAAAATATGTCTCCCCTATCTTCCCGTAGTTGGGACAAAGACTGTTTGTCTGTTTGAAGGACTTTAGTTAACGAAACCTTAAGAT
Organism: Bombus vancouverensis nearcticus; assembly: GCF_051014615.1. Taxonomy (NCBI): domain Eukaryota; kingdom Metazoa; phylum Arthropoda; class Insecta; order Hymenoptera; family Apidae; genus Bombus; species Bombus vancouverensis. The sequence goes on from NW_027468942.1 coordinate 523,647, forward strand.
TTATAACGGGCCCTCGGGCTAGCCGAACATGTACTGCGGAGACGCATCGACATCTGGCAATCATCTTACTCGAAGAATAGGGTCTGCGTGTGGCGAGCCACGGGACAGAAACCGTTGGAATGTTTACTGTCGCGTGTCGCCACGAATATTTCTTTTAAGGAGAGCTATAGAATTACTCCATACCTTTGTTAGGCAAAGCGTTCATCCCGTGACCGCGGCTACGTTCGGCGATTGACTGTCGCCTCGAGCCCAAGCTCATTATCACAACTCTCGAACAATTACAATCGGATTGAATAACTACAATTGTTCAATTACAGCTATAGTAGACTCTAGGTTACAATGTTGCGGGATTATCCAAAATTCCAAAGGCTCCGGTGTTCTTTCATCTCCGACATATATATACATATACATAACTGTGTGCGTATATATATAATATACGTATAACAGCCAAAGTTCAGCTCTCAAGTGTACGCAAAACTTTTATGTTCATTTTACGCTATACCAGTATGTTTCATGAATTTGTTTGCTAACAGTATCGAAACAAATAACAAGCAGAGGACGAGCTATTCATGAATTGTTTTGCCAGCGTGTACGCTCCCAATATTTTCTATTTGAGAAAACATACTTGTTGCTATTGCAACTACAAATATCTTTACAGTCGACGCTTTTGCCGCGAATCATTGGCTAACATGTAAAATCGAGAAAAAACATGGTTTATTGTGATGGAAATGTGGAAAACCGCAAAACCGATATAGAAGGGAAAATAAAGGAAAGGAAGGTAGGGATAAGTAGAAGCTTGGGGCCAAGTTTAATTCACTGAAACCGAGCTGCTTGTATTATCACAAAACAAAATTGCCAGTACGTCATTTCCGTATTCTCGTCCTCGCGAAAATGGTTTTGCTCGTTAAGAAAAAACGAAGAGACAGGGAAGAGAGGAAAAAGCAAACGGAGAGCGCTTTTAAAAAGCTGGCGAACCGTGTGTTACCACAACGAGATACGCGGTGCTATTTGTCGCTTTAAATTGTGTCGCAACTCGTTTTTGAGATCTTTGCCAGGGACGCGTTAAAACACGCTGCAAATATATTTCTGGCTTTTCTGGGGTTTAACTGAAATATGACAAATAACGTTGTAAAACATATGTACTTATGACTTACAGAGTAATTGAGTGTACAAAATATATAGTATACAAAATAGCCAGCGATTTAGGGCTTTAAAAGATCAAAAGAAAAGAAAAGAAAAGAAAAGAAAAGAAAAGAAAAGAAGAAAGATAATATGTTGTGGCAGTCTAAGTCGATCTAAGAAAATAGATAAAGGGAGGGAGGGGCAAAGCTAGTTAATCCGGAAAGAATCCAAGCGTCAATTTCAAGCATTTACAGAGAATCACTATTGAAAGTTCAAAGGCCGACTAGTGAGCTTCATCCTATCTCATTTTTTAATCAGGCGATGGATCGACGAATCGTATTGATTTCGAGGATTATTATGGTTCTGTGGCAATTTTAAAGCGTGGTTTGTCTAATCTTGTCTCGTTAGCTACAGACTCTTTGGCGAGCAGCCTGAAACTTGATCCAGTTTCGAGAAAATGAAAAATTCGTTTTTCCTCTTTGCTTCCCTGTTCCTTCTTTCCTCCTTTTTCCCTTTTTACATCGCGTTAAGACCCGTTAAATAATATTGACTGCCGTGGACGCTGGCTGAGAAGTGCACTTTATAACTAGCTTTAAAATCACTGACGTCGATGAGGACAAAGGTAAGTTAGAGGGTCATTTATCTGAGCTGGTGTTATTCCGCTGTATAAACTATTTCCGGCCAGTACCTTTTATGTACTTTCGCTTCCGCTAACAAGCAACGCGCCATGTCCATCACTGTTCTATTATACCTTTCCGCTGTCCCGTTTAATTCATGTACGTATGTTGGGCAATTATTTATTCTTATACCTTTATCCCTAGCAAATTTATAAATTCGATTATTTAAATATTCTTTACCATTATCGCATCTTAATATTTTTAACCTCTTGCCCGTTAAATTTTCGGCTTCATTTACGAACTGTACGAAAGAATCAAAGACCTCATCTTTTGATTTTATACAATAGATCCTAGCTATTTTACTATAATCATCGATAAATGAAATGAAATATTTTTCTCCATTGAATCCGGTAGTCTTAAAGGGACCACATACGTCCGTATGAATAATTTCCATTATTTCCTTAGCCTTAGTTCGATTATTTTTGAAAGGTAAGTTATGCATTTTGCTTTCTATACACACCCTACATTTCAAAAGTTCCTTTTCAAATTCATTCGGTATGCCAGTCACTAGCTGCTCTTTACCCAAAATCTCTAAATATTTAAAATTTACGTGTCCTAGCATCCTATGCCATCTTTCCTTTTAACTCATACCACTACGTTCGGCGCTGTTTACTAAGTGCTTCTTCCCTTTCAATATACTTTTTATTCTATATGTCCCATTCTCTTTGAACGCTACAGCTGTAAGTTTATTATCCTCATCTATTACTTTCGCAATATTTCCTTTGAAAATAACCGTATTCTTATTGTCTGTTAGTTTACCTAAACTAATCAAATTTGCGGACATTTCTTTCGCGTAAAATACTTTCCTCATATTTATTTCATTTTGTTTTCCGAATGCTTCAAAATAACTTATAACATTCCCAACTCTTGTCGCTTTTATCGGTCTATTATCGCCTAAATATATAATATATTTACCGGTTCTTTTAGGTCGATAGATTTATCGAAATAATTTATATTATTAATTATGTGATCGGTACAACCGCTATCTAATAGCCACACTATTTCGTTCTTACTTATTTCATTCGTCTCACTGCTGTTTGCTGCGTGCGCCGTTGCTGTCCATATGCCTGCTCTTGAGTTTCCACGCTCGCCCGTGCCGGTTCTTGATTGACGATGAAAGTTTCCACGTCCTCTGCTCGTATTGCCTTTGTTCTCTCTTCCTCTGTTTCGACCACGTGTTGGCCCATGCCAATAGCCGTTACTGCTTCCCGCTTGGACGCCATTTTGACACTCTCTCGCAAAGTGTCCTAATCTTCCACATCTGAAGCATCCTTCCTTTTTTGCAGAAAAGGCGTTGGTTTGCCTTTCTCCTCGATTGGATTTATTTTTCTTCTCTGCTATCTCTATTTTATTTTTTACATACGCTACCGTTTGATCCTCTTCTTTCAATGCGTCTATTATGTCCGCTATGTAGCTGTATTCTTCGGGTAACGTATTCAGCATGTAATTCAGCTTTTCCCTCTCACTTACTTGTGCGCCCGCACTTTTTAATTCATTGATTAATTTTTCAAAGTCGTTAAAGAATGATGCTGAATCACTGTAGTTCTCCAGTCTTATGTTTTCCAATCTCCTTCTGCATACGATCTGCAGTGCCGTCGACTCTTTCAAGTACATTTCATCGAACCTTTTTATTATATCATACGCCGTTTTTCCTTCCCTAACATACTCCAATTGTCTGTTCGATATTGCACTATAAATTATATTAATCGCCTTCAAATCCTTTTTGTCCCAGTCTTCATCGTCTCTTTCGTTCTTCATTCTAGTTGTAACAACCTCGCATTCCTTATATTTGAGAAACATCGTGATTCTTTGCTTCCACATTCCATAATCCTCGCCGTCGAATATAGGTATCATGATTTCCGATCTCTCCATTTTAATTGATTCTTCTTTTTTTTCTTTTCTTACTCAAGCGTTCCTACGTGCTCGAAGTATATTTTGTTCCTCTGAAAGTTTTTTTTTCTTTACTGAAAACTCACTCGCAAGATCGTAACCACGCACTAAATATCTTGCAAAACTAGTAACCACGCTCTGCTACCATGTTAAGGAAATTCGAGGATTTGGGAATACAAATAATTAACTATATTTCCCACACAACAGTTATACATCTATATTACACTCTGAAGAACGTCTTGCACGCACGCTTGTTGCCAACCGACTATCCTAGATTCTTCTAACATCTGGCAACAGTCTTTTGTCTCCACTAAGACCTTGACGCCCTCTGGCCCTTACACACACACTCTCATGTACAGTGTAAATGTATCACTTCCCTAACACAATTATCCCGCGTTAGGTTCAATCAGGTTAGTCCCACGCGAAATTGATCCAACCATGCGAAAACGAGTGTTTTCTGATTTCTGTCGCAGATACTTCTGGCTAGTGCACTTCTCTTACGCTTCTCATCGCTACTTCTGACGACTAACGAAGATGTACGGCATTTTGACCCTTCTTTCCCTTCTTTCTATTCTTCCGTTAAAGACTGGTAAGTTGATACTGATGAATTATGCGATCGAAATCCTATATAATGGCTACAAAAAATATTTGCATCATTATTCTCGTTTCCTAATGAATCGCTGTTTTAATCAAGTTTTATATTGCATCAAATTTCTGTAGTTACACGAAAGTACTAAATTATAGAAAACTTGATATACACGGATTTAATTAATTGATAAATTAGTCAATATATAGGCATTATTATTTCACGTGAAATTTTACAACGTCAAAAACCTAACATTCCTGTACGAGCAGTATTAATCACAAATTGTGAGAATGCCTACTGATAAGGAAGAAAGATAATATAGAAAACGCAGACTTATGGAAAGAGAATCCCTGACATTAGACACGAATACGCGATTTCACGAAATATTTTACGGTATATCTAAGATAGAGAATATATATAGAGTACATATAAGTATATATAGAGTAAGAATATATATAGAGTATATATAAGTACCAAAAATACACCCTAAGACGTGTATGCGATCTACGCTGTATGGGACGTGTTATAAATGGTTTCCGCCATTCAACAATGATAGGAATAATTTTTTGTTACGAGTCGTTTAATTTATTCGTTCGTTAGGACGATTGGTCTGACAAATTCAAAGTCTTGTTCCGTATAAATATTTTTAAACAAGCACGTCATAAGCTTTGTATATTTTTTTTATCGCAACGAAGAAAGTTCAGAGAAATGTTGAAATTATTAATTACAAAAGAAGACATTTACGTTGTAAAAATGTTAGCGAAAACATTTGTGAAAAAGTTACTTTGTTTAAAAATTCTACAAAAAGAAATATTGAAAATCACGCCCCATTTATTCAGTTGCACGTATGAAAAGTATTTTGCATTCGCGCAAAAAAATCCCTTAAGGATACATATTTTATAATAATTGGAGTGTCAAAGTTATTACGCGGATTGGCGTACCTTAACCACGTGCCTTTTAATGAAACTACGTTATTCATTTGTTATTCGTTCCTAACTTTCAACTTTATGATTTTTGCGGAATAAAATTTTATATTCCGGTTCAGTTTATAAATGATTCAGGGTAAATACATTTATTACGATCGTTTAAAGTTTAAAGAAACACCGTTATAAAGTCGTAATACGAGACAAAGCGATTCAGAACTCGAATTCATTTGTTGGAACGACGCCATGGGCAAAAGTAAATAATGGAAAACTTTCTTCCAAAGACCATTTGATAGCGCCGACGTAATCAAGAGTGTGACGATATTGCCAGAGACGTTTCTGCAAATAGAAGACTAACTTATTTACGAATTGCCGTAACACGATTGCCGCTGGTAGTATGGTTAGTAATCGCTTTATTGAATTTTCGCTTGATGTGACATCGTCGAGAGTTTCTAGCGAAATTCTTCTCCCTGTAAAACTATGTTTCTACAGCAATGGCTGTAATTTTCGAGTTACCGTTTGCGAAGAAATCCTTTTCTTTGTTACGTGTAATAGATTATTTTTAAGTTTTAAGTTTTAAATTACATTGGTAACCTTCTATAATTTATTACTCGAAGGTGGTAATTTTTTCTTAAATAGTTTGTTTTTCCTATAATTTATTATAATATATTTTACTACAGAATCCTCAAAAACATGATGTATGTATATATATCCTGAAATATTATCAGTCTGTTGTCAAGTTATAGAACATTATGGAAATTGCCAGTTAAAGTCATAAAAAACAAAAAATAGGGAAGTTCGTTAAAATATGTGATTTTCCAATCAAGATATAGAATTTATTCGAGTAATATAGATTACGGTAGAGATGGTGACGGTAACAATGAGTGGACTGATTCTTCGTGCGAAAACAAATTGGAAGCGCAGAGCGATGTATTGTTTCAGCGAATATCGATTTTAAAGCACGGTTTTAAAGTACGTGTGCGTTTGACTAGGTGTGTTAATTAATATTGCTGTCTGATTTTCGATATGTAAATACAATATCTACATATCTTTAAACTTATGATAATTGAACTAACAATTTTTTTTAATAATAACTTCACTCGTAAGTCAGCTGCGCACATATTTGATCGTTCTTTAAAGCTTGAATCTCTGCGAAGAGAAAAAATCTTTCAACCAACAAGAACTGGTTCTACGTTTTCTATCCATTTCCTTCCAGATAAATCTCTCTATCTAAAATCCTTATTTCCGTATTTCCTTGAAAAGGTTAAAGTCGTTTTGTATAAAATCCAATGTAGAGAAGAAGGAAGATCCGCAAAAGATTCTTTCAGCTTTCCCTATGTTTGAGCTCGAATCAAAGCAATCCTATTCCCAATAGGGTGACTATGCGTTTAACTTCTCATAGAATCTCTCTGATTCCGTGTGATACCTTCGGTGTTTTTGAAGTATGTAATTGATATCGTAACGTCAACGCTTTGCAGTGCGAATTCAATTTTGAGTTGCAATTTCCCTGTTTGCGTGGCAAAATCATAAAATCGATAGCGCACGTTTCGATAAACACGTTTTCTTTGCTGATGCCGCACTGTAAATATAAATATTTGAATAAATATCGCGAATTTCATGTTGCTAAAAGATTTATACTATTTATTCGTAAATAACTGTTGGATATGTTTAAGTTGAAACCACTGCATTAGGTCTTTTTTCTTGTTTAAAATTATTTGTATTGGTAAATTGAATGAAAGTTCTAACATGTAATTTGTTCTTCTTTTATAAATAGTTTACAGAGGATAAAGCGTGGGTAACTCAAGACTGTCGCGATCATGACACTATACATACTTATGTATAGCACGTATACTAAGCTAACTCAAATAGCAAGTCAGAGAAATGGAAACTTAGGAAAATCTAAAGGAAGATAAAACGTTCGAGCCTTGACAGGAATATGAGATGCTAAGTAATCTTCCTAAGTAATCTCCTCCAGCTTTTTCTATTTTGATCAATAATTATTAGTACATGTTAGGAAAACAAATAGAATTTTTGTTCTCAAGCGAGGTATAATTTAAATTTTGTATGTACACAAAAATGTTAAATATCTGTAATAAACATGGTACAATCAATTTTTTTACATAAAATTATATTGTATAGGCTATTGTTATTTAAACATTTTAAATTGGATGAAGGAAAAAAATGACGCAAATAAAACGTAGAACATTTTAATTAAAGAGACTAATATAGAGATTTATCTACTTAACTGTGATTAAATCATCTCCACTTAACGCTCTACCTCTTCTATTAATTATGCTTCGTTAAACTATGATTACAGAGAATGGGTTTTTTGATAAAATGACATTCTGACAAATATATATAGATCGATATATATAGATATAGATAGACAAATATATAGATTCTTACAACAGTAGTTACGAATGAACAGTAGTTATTGTATCAATTCCGTTCTTCAGAAGCTTCATTTGTGAAAAGACAATTCGCCAGAATATGGATTCACTGTAGTTATAGCTATAGGATTTCAATCTAGTTGACAGACTTGCTTTACGTAGAGAATATCTGTCTCTTGTTCTACCTTATCGCGATTCTCTCCTCATCTTATACGCTTTGTCGAACAAAGTAATATTGGCATATATCTCGGCTCTGGTTACAATCATTAGTTTCCGCCTAAACGGTTAGAATCACATAGCTCGCGCTCTACTCTCGTTTATTGAACATTCAGGCCATATGGTCGCATGCGACTAGTTTTATGTTAATTCCGACCGATTACAATACCTTTCTTTCGTTTACAAGGAACGACGAGACTGGCAGTTGCGTGATTTCCAATGCAAAAGCCGCGATATCTGCACGATAACCTAACCTCAACCGATTTTGTTGTACTATTCTTATGTGGACTTCGTTTGTACCACTTTCGTAACAAAAATAGAATACGTAGAACACAGCATTCCGTTATGCGATATTGTCGATTCCTAACATCCGAAAAATCAGAGATAATTTTTTCCCTACAGTTGTACATTTGTGTGAAAAATTACGAACGTAAAGTTGTTTGGTGCATGCACAGTCCTCCCCTACCCTGCATTTGCGTGGACATGCTAGAAAGATTCACTTTTCCACGGTGAAACTGTATGTATTATAATTTCATTTTTACAAAGGTCGAACATCCTACTATGCATAAATTTAATATTAATATAAGCAGGTTTCCTGTTAAGTATTACATCTGACGTATAAGCACACGTGTGTACGAGCCTTGGTTTTAAATGTCTTATAGTAGACACCGAAAAGATTATTCAGTTGGATATCTGACTCAACATCAATATTTTACTAGGAGATAACATGTTAAGAACACGTTGGTGGATGGCATGGGAGATGATGAATGAAGACATACTTCTGTGAGATACATAAAATAGTAGTCAGAACGTATTTTGGCGCTTGGGGACAGCAACAGCTGGTGATACTGTCATACACCTCCATTTATAAACTTTCGAAAATCGATGTGACCTTCAAACTTTAGTGTATTCTGTTTCACAGCACAAAATGTTTCCGAAACGTACGTTTATTGTTACAATGAACTTGACTAATGGCTCTGAAATACTATCCTTGAAAAAACAATGGGGGAATTAGAGCAAAAAAAAAGAAGGAAATAAACAAAGACCTTGTTGGTTCGTAAAAATAAAATATGCTACAGGAAAAACTTTTTCCAACTGATTGAGATGCGACAAGCTTTAAAAGCTATGACGCGAATCGAGCGTTTGTCTACAAGAGCGCATTTTCGGTGGATATATAGATATACATGTATATGTGACGAAATATACTAAAGCAATATTGACCCTTTGTCGCTGAAAGTATCAAACTACAAAACTTCCTTTCAAATTTTCAGAATAAGGAAATCAGGATCATGATAAATAATTGGAACATAATTAAAAATAATATATCTTCTCTATAAGATAATGAATACATTGGTTCATTTAATTTTTATGGATATTCAAACGCTTCTGTGAAATAAAACGTCAAGATTATAGAGTATAAAATTCATAGCTATGAAATAACTAAAACTCTGATGTATTATTAAAAATATACGTTAGGTTCTATGTAGTGATACATACAAAGATTACATGTACAAACCCATAATTAACACAATGCTACCGCAACCATTCTGCAATCTACCTTGCCCAAAACACTCTTCCAGTCACCTCCAAACTCTTCAATTCTCTCCACCTAACCACCCACAAACCATTCACAAACATGCAATTCTCGACAAAAGAAGAACTTGTCGTCAGTTGTCCTTAACATCTCGTTCATTCATTTGGTCCCTATCCCCCTATTTCCTCCCACTGCGATGATCGCACTACATTTTTCCACGTCTCTATTCTATTCTCTGGATGACCTGAATTCTCGAGCAGTCGAGTGACGATTGATCTGTACAATTGATCGATTTCTGTTTACTACAGCCATGCAGGAAAT